>NW_004524691.1:8051082-8056829 GCF_000260255.1 Octodon degus | reverse complement strand
ACACAGGGGAGAGCCAGGTTGGGAGGTGTCCCGGGCTCTGCAGCCTGGCCTATCTGCTTTATGAGTGGCCAGAATTCGTCCCAACCCACCTTCGCCCATAAGAAAATCTTGACTGGGCGCTGGCTTCTTGAGTAAATGATTCTTTTCTCTACCGTAATTTGTAAGCCATACAATGATCCACAAAGAAATCAGAGCCGGGTGAGGGCAGTGCCTGTGTCTGACTTATCTACGGCCAAGTGTCTCATGCTTACCACATCCTAACTGCTCAAGTGATTATTTGTTGAAGAGATGAACGAATCAAATATAAGGCATAATTTTCTGTTCTGTTATTTATTTATTTATTTATTTTATTTATTTTCTTGTGGTGCCGAGAATTCAGTTTGGGACCTTGCACTTGCTAGGCAAGTGCCATGCCAGGAGCTATATCCCCAGCCCCTTGTGCTATTTTAGGCTAATTTCTAGAATGTGTTTCCCACGGTGTACTTAATATCTGTTTATAACTTTATCCTTTCCTCTTGGATCAGCACTGAGCATGCCTAGTTGCTCTTTCTCTTGACAACAATCCAAATATTAGAAGATGGTTTATCCTTTTTTCTAAGTCCTCTACCTCCAATGAATAACAAATGAACGAATAAGCAACAATTTGCCCACATCATTTTTCTGTCACCATATCTCCCCCTGTCCCTCTTGCCTTCCCACTAGAGAATTCAGAATAATCTTTTTTTTTTTTTTTTTTTTTTGGTGGAACTGGGGATTGAACTCAGAATAATCTCGTCTCAAGATCCTTTATCCCATCCATTAAACTCCTTTTGTCACTAAATTAATATATTGACTGATTTCACAGATTAGGTCAGTGCTCTTTAGTGAGCACCCTTCTGTGCACCACACATCCCCTGTGTTTGACTCCTCCTTCCCTAGGAATGCACCTTCTCTATGTATGGGCCTATGAAATAATACAGGAGCTGGATACCTAAGCATTTACGAGTGCTCTGATTTGAATCATAAATGTTCTACTCTGTCTGCACTTCAGTTTCAAGTCCCCGAAGCACATTTTGGGTCTTGTTCTTCTAAACCTAGCATGCTGTTTGGAACAAAACACAGTCTCAATATAAGTTAGCAAATTAATTATCCATTCATAATCCACACAATCTCTGGAGACTGCTTTTCTCCCACATTTTTTTCTATTTATACAGTCTTTTGCTTCAGCAAAATATAATGACAAATACAGCTGTAGTTTTATAGGCTATGTTTGTTCTTCACTGAATGTGGTAGTTGATACATTGTGTCAACTTGGCTGAATCAGCTCCCGCAGTTCCTAGGGGCCTGCCCTGGAGGCACACAGGGCCCAAACTGGAGCTCGATTGGTTCCTCCCTGGGACTCTTTTGGGCCCACACTGGGGTGCAATTGGTTCCACCCTGGGATTCTATTGGGCCTACACTGGGGTGCGATTGGTTCCACCCTAGGGCCATGGGCCACCCCAGAGTGACTCAGCACAAAAAGTATTTATAAAGGAGTTGAGGAAGGCTTCCCGGTCCCCCTGCCTGGCTTCCTTGGAGTCCCAGTCTTCGGAGGAGCTGGAGCTTCTTCGCAGTCAGCCTAGAAGAATGAGAGAGGCTTAATGGACGCCGCAGTGGTTGTTCCTCCTCTGATCTTCATTGTTTTCTGCCGCCAGGAACTGCTGTCGGTGGCCTTGGAGCCAGCAGAGTATGAACTGAAACTCCGCGAACTGTGAGCTAAATAAACCTTCCTTCCTTCATTTTGAGTGCCAGGTATTTTGTCCCAGCAACGAATGAAATAAGACACTGAAGTAAGCACATGCTGTGGATGGTCTTGGTGTATCTCCACAAAAGATGACGCTATGGTTTGAACATAGGTTTTTTTCCACTAAAAACTCAATATTGAGAGATAAGAATTTTAACAGGTGAATGGACATAAAGGTTCTGCCCTCACAAAGATACTGATGTTGCTCTCATAGAACTAATTCTCAAGAAAGTGACTTCTCGTTCTGGCCCTGTATTAGTTACTACAAGAGCAGATTACTTTAAAATAAATCCATCCTTTGTGTTTTGTCCCTTACACAGGTACCTGTTTATCCTTCTGCTTTTCTACTGTTATGAAACAGCACAAGATGCCTATCAGACACAATCATTCTTCCAACTTTCAGAACCATGAGCCAAGCCAGACATGATGGCATGCACTTGTAATTCCAGCACCCACAAAGCTGAGGCAGGAGGATTCCTGTGAGTTCAAGGCCAGTGTGGGCTGCAAAGTGAATTCAAGACCCTCCTGAACTGCATAGTAAAACCCTGTTTCAGAGTTTGGTTTTTTTTACCAAAAAAAAAACAAATTAGACTATAAGCCAAAACAAATCTTTATTTTTTTAAATACTCAGTTTCAGGTATTTTATTATAACAACAGAGACAGATTTAGAATATTAGAACAAATCTATCATGTGCTTTGGGCTTTTATTCCTAATTTAGGATAAGGTCTTTGGAACCAAGGACTTGGATACTGTTAGCAAGATAGTTCTATGATTGTATATCTCATTAAAACTTACATCTGTACAATACGAATAGCTCTGAGAATGTTCCACTTTCTGTATTCTCAGCAAAACACTGAGACCTCACACTTTCAATCCCCACTTTTACTATGTATAAATACAAATGCTTGGGCTGCACAGGGTTGCTGCCTCTCCATCAGAGGGCTGTGTCTCTCCCTGTCCCACCTTTCCTTTTCCTATATGTCTTGTCTTTTATTCATCCCGCATACCCCACTCAGGATTCTGTGGGCCACATGAGCTACAGCAGCTAACCTACTTTAGGTTATTTCTCAGTTAAACTCCCAACCAAATAAAGAGTAACACACCCATCACCAGGGAATCCATAATGGAATGTGCCTATAATCTCAGCATTCTGTGAGAGAGGAAGGCAGAAAGTTGGTGCCCAGCACAGGAAACTTGATAAGACCTTGTCTCAAATGTAAAGAGGACTGGCCTTGTGGCTCACTGTGAAGGTTCTGGATTCAATCATCGTTACCACAGGGCAGGGGAGGGACTGAAAAGGTCACCTGCAATTATGTTTTAAATTATTTGACCATCATCTAATGGCTGGAAATTTAAACAGTTTTTCCTTTAACATAACATGAAATTCACATTAGTCTAAGCAAAACTTAGCAAAAATGAATAACTTTTAAGTGACCTTTTCAATATAAATACAAAGATAATATGAAAATCAAATTTCTGTTTTGTTATGCAAAAGAATTCTGAAAATTCCTCCCGTGTTACAAATACTGTGCATTTTAAAATGGAAAGCAGAAGTTTTTAAAGAAATTTATTACTGAAGAAATAATGTAGGAAATATTTTGCAGAATGGTAGAACATTAATTTATGGCACTGTGAAAAAATACATCATGTTCTTAATAAGACGAATGAAAATAGGTGCACACCAGTGACCATTATAATGACGTTTCAGAAAGTGGAGATAAGAGGAAGATCCTAAAGTTTCTAAAGAGAAGAGCACATATGGGTCAGGCACAGCTGATCAAATGACTTCAGGCTTCACAACCGTAATACCAAAAGCCAGAAGGCAATATAGCAATACTCACAAAATTCTGAAGGAAAACGATTTCCAATTTTGAGTGAATAGTCTTATTATCAGTAGAAGTACTAACGTATGATAAGCAACCTCTTTTCAACACTAATGTTAAAGGTTTCTATCTAGATGTCCAAAGAGCCTAATGCTGTCATCAGAGGGTCTTTAGGAAGTGACTGGATCACAGGAGCACTACAGCTGACTTAGTATCAGGATGGGGGGCCTGATTAGAGGCAGGTGGTTAGGGGCCTGAGTTTGGCAAATCAAAAGAGCTTCCAGCTACCCTGCACCCCTGGGACCTGTTCAGTCCAATCCCAGAGGCAGCGTGAGTGAGACCTCTTCTGTACCCTTGGGACACTGCCATCACCATCCCACAGCCTCCCCCCCCCGCCCCCCCCGCATTCCCAGTGAATAAGAACTTCTGCCACGTTCTCGGGATCCCCAGATCCAGCCCTAGCCCAGGTCCAGTGAGTGTGTAGGAGAGCTTCTGATCTTCCCTACTCCCCTACTATCCTCATCCCCTTCAGACTCAGCTCAGGCCTGGCATACAGGCCTGGGATGAAACTCTGCAGCTGCAGTCTCTGCAGAGAGAGTAGGGGACAGAACCACCCACTAGTCCAGGAGCAGAACATCTTGCCAGAGGAGCACAACAGGTTCACTCTTAAGGGCTGCAGCAGGAAGGAGCTGAGCACAGCAGCCAGATTCAAGCCAGGTACAACTGGATAACTACAAACTTTGTAGATCTACACCCGAATTTCAGTAGGTGATAAGGTTATAACTGCACCAAAGCTCTACGACAAAGGTCAGAAGACAGTGCTATACTAAATGACACTGAGATGGAGAAAAATGCAAACTCAGACGCCAAGCCCACCCATAACAAGTGCAGAGAACACTAGCACAGAACAAATTGGGACTCACACAGCTGAAATCAATGAATTAAGAGCTTTTGAAATAAAGAAACAACTGCAGAAAGGTATACAGGAACTCAGATCAGAAATTAAAAAAAAAAAAATCCCTGAATTAATAGCATCTGCAGTAGAGAATCAAATGCAGAAACATATGGAGGAAAACCAATGCCCACCCAGAACAGGTGGAGAGGACCCTAGCTCAACTGAAATGTATGAATTAATACCATCAAAAGTAAATAAGCAACAGCAGAAAGATATAGAGGAATTCAAAGCGGAATTAATTTCCGAAATAAAAAAAGAAATCTCTGAACTCATAGCATCTGAAGTAAAGAATCAAATACAGAAACATATGGAGGAAACCCAATCTGAAAAAATCTCTACAGTAAAAGAATTAATAACTGCTTCTAAAGCAGACACTGATTAAAAAAATTGAAGAGATTGGAAAAATGGCAGATTCCTTCCATGAGCAATACAGGAAGGAAATAGATCTCATGAAGCAGAGTCAAAGATTTATGGAGGAACTTAAAATCTCAATCACAAGCTTGCAAAACCATTTGAGTAAAAGTGAACACAGAGTTTCAGATCTTAAAGACACTGGTGCAGCTAGTGAAAAGGTAAGAAAAGTTCTCTTAAAAACAACTAGGATGTAAAAAATAATTCATCACCTGCAAGACTATGCAAAGATGAACAATATGAGACTAATAGGCATCAATGAGAATGAAGGAGTCAATACAAATGATATAAAAAGAATGTGGGCAGAATAGCAGAAAATGTCCCAAATATGAGGAAACAATCTCATATTCAGGTAACCGAAGCATACAGAACTCCAAATAACTTCAACCCAATTAAAAACACACTGAGACATATAATAGTCGAGATCCCAGAAATCCAACACAAGATTATCATACTGAAAGCCACTAGAGAAAAGAAGCAGATCACATTAAAAAAAAAAAAAAAACTCATTAGAATTACGGATGACAAAGCCCCTACGAACACACTCAGCCACTTATCTTTGACAAAGAGGCCAAACATACTCTCTGGAAGAAAGATAGACTCTTTAACAAATGGTGCTGGGAAAACTGGCTCTCTAGATGCCAAAAATTAAAACTTGACCCAGGTCTATCATCATGCACTAAACTAAAATCAAAATGGATTAAAGATCTAAACATTAAAGCGGAGACACTAAATCTCCTGGAAGAGAAAGTAGGAGGAACTCTTGAAGACATAGGGGTAAGCAAAGAGTTCATG
>NW_004524691.1:8049731-8050598 GCF_000260255.1 Octodon degus | reverse complement strand
GAAATCAGTGTGGAGACTCCTTAGAAAAATTGGACTGGAAATCTCATTTAAACCAGCTATTCTTCTACTGGGAATTTTCCCAGAGGATCTGAAAATATCATATCATAGGGATATATGTGTGCCTATGTTTATAACAGCACAATTTGTGATAGCCAAATCTTGGAAGCAACCAAGGTGCCCGTCACTTGAGGAATGGATGAAAAAGATGTGGCACTTTTATACAATGGAGTATTACTCAGCTATAAAGAATGATAAACTCGAAGCCTTTATATCGAAGTGAATGTCACTTGAAGATATACTAATAAGTGAAATAAATCAGACACACATGACTAAATATCGAATAGTTTCGCTAGTATAAGAACTCAAAAGAAGAAATACAAATAGAAAGGAATAATACAAAGTAAAAGGAAAGCAAGAACTCAAGGACTAATTAAGATAGGGAAAGGAGAAGAGCTGGGAAACATGACAGTGAGAAGCTATACAATTATATGTACAAGATGGGCAAGGCAATGATGCTGAGAATCTCCAGGTTTTGAAACTAGCAGTTAATTGGAAAGATTCTCTTCCTGACTAACTATATATGCTGGCACCTGTGAACTAAGCAACGGCACTGAAGATGGCAATTTGTAATAGTAGGTTCATGCTTGGAGTGCCGTCATTCTGGTCTTCTGAATACGGGCTGCTTGTCATGACATGCCAGTTGCTGCTGTGCTGTCTGTCAGGTAGATGATTGTTCAAAAAGAAGGGGGTGGTGAATGTAGGCAAGAGATAGGAAAAGGAATGTTGTGGGACTGTCCTGCTTCAAGTTTGTATATGGTTAAATTTTTGGACTTAAACGTAAACATAAGAATTATATAATTCTTTATG
>NW_004524691.1:8047306-8048168 GCF_000260255.1 Octodon degus | reverse complement strand
GAATGTCCATTTTGTATCTGTGTATTCAAAATGGTTAGGATAGATATATTGTTACATTCTCTTAATGAATAGAGGGATTTGTTCTAATAGTGTTTGTAAATAGGGTATGATGTCCGCATCTTGTACAGCAATTAACCACTAGAAAGAATGTGTGCAATTTGTTAATTATTGAAACTGTCCTACCAATTTTGTTTGAATCTGTCACATTGTTATTTGTTTCTCAATAAAATTATGGGGAAAAAAATTAAAAAATAAAATAAAGTAAAATAAAAAAACAGTGAGATATCATCTCATCCCAGAAAGAATTTCTATCATAAAGATATCAACCAATAACAAATGTTGGAGAGGATGTGGGGAAAAAGGAACTCTTCTCCATTGCTGGTTGGAATGTAGACTGGTACAAGCATTATGGAAATCAGTGTGGAGACTCCTTAGAAAACTAGGTCTGGAAATCCCATTTCAACCAGCTATCCCCCTACAGTGAATTTTCCCGGAGGATCTGAAAACATCATATTTTAGTGATGTTTGTGTACCTACGTTTGTACCAGTTCAATTTGTGATAGCCATATCTTGGAAACAACCAAGATGCCCGTCACCTGAGGAATTGGTGAAAAAATGTGGTATTTTTAAACAATGGAGTATTAGTCAGCTATAAAGAATGATAAACTCTAGCCTTCATATTTAAGTGGGTGTCACTTGAAGATATACTCATAAGTGAAATAAATAAGACACACATGTATAAATATCATATAGTTTCCCTAGTATAGGAACTCAAAAGAAGAAATACAAATAGAAAGGTATAATACAATTAAAAGGAAAGCAAGAACTTGAGGACTAAACAATGAAGAGAGAGCAAGGAGAA
>NW_004524691.1:8021562-8031003 GCF_000260255.1 Octodon degus | reverse complement strand
GTAGTGTCCCAAATTTTCTGATCAAGGAGATTGTGGGGCCAAAGAGGAAAGTGATCGATGATGTAGAGTGTGCCTAAGTAGAGTCACATGGAGAGAAAACATTCTCTCAGGCTTTCACAAAGAGCACATTGGTCAAGCAATGGCCATGACTCATCCAAATGGCTGACACTGACAAAGGATCTACAATCTGAGGTACAGGGTCTCAGGATAAATCTTGAGGGGATTTAACTGACCTTATCAGATCCAAAAGCTATAACTCTTGTTGCATAGGTCTTGCTTTATCTTGGTCTCAACCATTCAGCAGAAAAGTATGAAAATGAAGTATGAGAAGTAAAGCTATGGTGTTATGTTGAGCTGTAGGGAACTCAGGTCAACAACTTCTGACATTTCTAGTCAAGCAGAAGATCCAATACTATTATGGACTACTGGACTCTTTTGGAATATTTGCTGAGTTCATGCACCTATAATATTTAAAGGATGGAACTAAACAAAAAAAGGAGATACAGATGAATGACTATTTTGTATCCGTGTATTTAAAATGGTTAGGATAGTTATATACCTACATTCTGTTACTTCAATGAATAGAGGGATTTGTTCTAATAGTGTTTATAAATAGGATAACATGTCCACCTCTTGTAAAACAAATAGCCACTAGGAAAACAGTATGTGATATGTTTATTATAGAAACTGTCCTACCAATTTGATTTGAAACTGTCTCATTGCTATTTATTTCTCAGTAAAATTATGGGGGGAAAAAAAGGAAGGCAAATTGCCCTCCCTGTCTCCTCCCTTTTATCTGTGCTTCCTGACTACGATGTCATAAGCAGCTTTCTTTCACCCACACCCTTCTGCGAACTGTTAGGTTTTTCTGTAGCAGAGCAGTGAAGAGATAGGAAAGATAAAAGAAGCTTTTATTAACTCCCAAGGCATGGAGCAAATCCCAGGATGATGGAGAGGATCCTCTGACCTGTGACAAAGAAAGCTGAAGCATTTATGGACTTTTCCTAGAGGTGGAGTTTGAGGGTCAGTTTCAATTACATGTAAGGAGCTGATCTGGTGTCTCTCCTGTATGGGAGGGAAAGGTGAACGGAAACTGGATCCAGGACTGGGCTGGAGAAGGAGGAAGTAGTCACTGGGAAAAGAAACTGTTGTTTTTAGGGCTTTAGCCATATTAGATGACCACCACAATAATATACCAATTCATACCAGGGCCAGAACCTATCACATACTATTTCTGGCATTAAACTTGCACAGCATGGACTAAAACTTTTTAACTATTAGTCAACATAAACCTCTCCTCCTATAAACTGTAGATGTTGGTATTTTGACCCAGTCACAAGAAAGTTACTTAAAACAGCTGGGGAATTAAGCCAATCCTTGTGCATTATAAGCAAACATGCTACTGCTGAGCTATGTCTCCAAACCCATAAAAACATTTTTTTATATCCCTCTAAAGAAGGTACTGAAGAGTATAAACCATGAAAGAAGAAAACAGAAACAGTTTCTAGGAAACAGGAGGAAAGTTAAGCAGGTCCCAAGTTGCTCTACAGGTGAACTGCAGTCCAGTTAGAATAATCAGATGATTGAGAAACTTGATCATGGAGATAAAAATTGACAATATATCTAATGTTTATGGATACTTTGCAGGGAGATTTAGAGAAGTAGCAAAGCATTTCATATCAACAAAGGAATTCTGTAAATAATTTTGTTCATACAAATTTGACAACTTAGATGAAATAGGCCGATTCTTCAAAACCCAGAAACTACCACAACTCCCTTAATATTAAATAGCTTGAGCTGACCAAATAGCTCAGTGGATTAAGGCACCTGCAAGCAGATGCAGGGGCCAGGGGTTCAATCCCCAGGCCTGCCGTGCTGGCCACACCCCAGGGATGTGCTGAGATGGCAAGAGATTGGGTGTGGTGGTACGCACGTGTAATCCCAGCTCTTGGGACACTATAAACAGGCAGACCACTATGAGTCCTGAACACCTTGAAGACCCTTTCCTAAAATACAATAAAATAAAATAAATAGCTTGCATATGTTATGGCTTGTATCTCTATATTCACCCAAAGCATCAGGTGGTTCATCCATGGAATTTTTCAGCAGTGGCTGGATCTAGGATGTGTGATACTGGAATTAAGGATGTATCATCCTGGATGTTGAGGTGGCACTGCCCAAAGTGCCTGGAAGAAATGTACAGTCAGGCTTGGTTGTTGAAGCTGCTTGCCTGCTGCAGCCTTCTTCTTGATTTGTGGTTCCTTTCTGCCATGCCACCTTGCCTTGGAGCCAGCTGATTATAGATAAGAAAGGAAGACATTAAACTGTCCATAATGCAAATATTTTTGTTCACATATAATATCCCAAGAAATCTATAAAACCAAAAATCTCCTAGAGTAAGTAACCTCAAACTCAAGGTATGGGCTGGGGAGATAGCTCAGCAGCATAAGCACCTGCCCTGCAAGCACGAAGTCCCGAGTTCAATCCCCAGTATCACATACGGTGCTGGTCCCAGAACCTCAGGTGCACTATGTGGGCCCCAGAACCAGGTGTGGTAGCACTCACCTGTAATTCCAGTGCTAGGGAGGCTGAGACAGGCAGATCACTGTGAGTCCCAACTGTGTAGAGAGATCCTGTAACAGTAAAATAAAATAATTTTTTGAAAAAGATTACAAGATATAAAAAACACAAAAATCAGGGCTGGTGAGATGGCTCAGTGGTCTAAAGCACCTACTTAGAACAAGTTTAGCAAAGCACAGGGACCGCAGTTCAATCCCCCAGCACCACATGCCAACCAGCCCCGCCCCCTGGTGGGCTGAGCTGGCCACACACACACACACACACACACAAATAAATAAAATTTTAAAAAAATCAATATTCTATACATTAACAATAAACATTTGGACACTGAAATTTAAAATACTATTTATAGTTTTTTTTTTAATCTATACTTCGATGCTTTTTACCAAGATGGCACCAAAGGTGAAGAAGGAAACCCTTGCCCCTACCAAAGCTGAAGCCAAAGCAAAAGCTTTGAAGGCCAAGAAGGCTGTGCTGAAAGGTATCCACAGCCACAGAAAGAAGAAGATATGAATGTCACCTACCTTCTGCCATCCCAAGACACTGTGGCTCTGGAGGCAGCCCAAATACCCTCAGAAGAGCACCCCCAGTGGAAACAAGCTTGACCACTATGCCATCATCAAGTTCCCCTAACCACAGAGTCAGCCAGGAAAAAGATCCAGGACAACAACATACTCATGTTCATTTTGTGGATGTTGAAGCCAATAAGCACCAAATCAAGCAAGCTGTAAGGAAGCTCTCCGACATCAGTGTTGCCAAAGTCAACACCCTAATCAGATGTGATGGAGAAAAGAAGACATATATTCCACTGGCTCCAGATTATGGTGCATTGGATGTTGCCAACAAAATTGAGATCATCTAAACTGAGTCCAGCTGGGTAATTCTAAAAATGTACTTTTTTCCCGGTTAAAAAAAAAAATTATACTTAGGTAAAGCTAATAAAACATGTGCAGCACTTCAATCCAGGGGAAAAAGAAAAGCTGATAAAAGAAATCACAATAGATTTAAATAAATGGAGGCATGCCCTGCTCGTGAATTGAAGGACACGATAGCCAAGACATCAATTCTTCTAAAATTGATATAGGTTTAATGTAATTCCCCTCACAATTCCAGTAAGATTTTTTTTGTAAATGTGGACAAAATTATTCTAAAATGTATATGGAAAATTAAGTAGAATAGCCAAAAACATTTTGGAACAACAGAAGAATAAAGTAGAAAGAATCCCTTTACCTGATTTTAAGATGTTACAGGGTAAACATAATAAATTTATGAAGTATTGACTGGGAAATAGACGTAGGTTAACTTAAGAAAATAGAGAACCCTAAGATTGGTCCTTCATAACACATTCAACCAACTGATTTTTGACAAAAGTACAAAAGTAATTCAATTTTTAAAAAAAGATGGTCTTGGGCCAGCCAGATAGCTCAGTGGACTAATGTGCCTGCTTAGGCAGGCATAGGGACTGGGATTTGATCCCTGGTGTGCCCTGCTGGCCCTGCACCTAGGGGCGCACTGAGATGGTGATTGAGACTGGGCATGGTGGCACATGCCTGTAATCCTAGCGCTTGGGAGGCTGAAAACAGGATGATCACTATAAGTCTGATCTGTGTAGTGAGACCCTGTAGGCCCTGTACTAAGTACATTAAAAAAAGATAGTCTTTACATAAATGATGCTGATCCAGTGAATATCCATAAGAGAAAAATTGCTTCATGCCTTACACAAAAATTAACTCAACCCATATCCTAGATTAAAGTTAAATGTAAAATTACAAAAGTTTTCATATAAAATTTGAGGGAAAATCTTTGCCATCTAGCACTCGGCAAACAGTTTTTATTTTTTGACTCCAAACATGATCCACAAAAAAAAAAATGATAGTTTACATTTTATAAAGATTTTAAGAATTTGTTCTGTTGATGTTTTTAGTTCTTTATATATTCTTAATAGTAATTCTTTGCCTGTGGAACAGCTGGCAAACATTATTTCCCACACTGTGGGTTGTCTCTTCACTCTGTTGGTGGTTTCTATTCCTGTGCAAGCACTTTTTAATAAGATACAATCCCAGTTGTTGATTCTTTGTAATAATTCTTTTGTGATTGGAGTTTTAGTCAGCAGTCTTTGCCTCCACCAATATTCTATTAAGATAATTAAAAAGATAAACTACAAAGTGAGAAAAAATATGTGTAAACCATATCAAACAAAAGACTAGTATCTAGATGTCTTAGTTGCTTTTCTGGGGTCTCCCCTTCACACACTGTTCTCTCTCACATACTGCCTGGCCTCTCAGGCCTTCTTGTGAAATCTGGGTGAAAACCTTTCAGACCGCACAACTCCTGCTTTCTGCATGTGCCTAAAACCAGCAGCATGTGGATGATGCTAGGGTCGGCTGCCAAGTAGAGCAGTGGCCAGGCTTCCTTATCTCTTGGCCAGAGTGCCTATGAACCACATCTGGAGGAGCAACTTCCCTAAGTGCCATTCTGGAACATGGTACTCTGGGGCTGTCATCCCAAAACAAAGCCTTTCACCTTTGCATCTCTGAGGTTAGAAGAGCCTGGAGTCCAGTTGATTCTTGTGATGTCCTCAGGCCATATTTTCTGCTGTCTTCTGAAATATTTGGCTTTTACTTGCTAATCTTTTTTAGAGACCAATCTCTCCTCCGATCCATCTTTGAAGTCTGAAACTTCACTAGAGCTTCCTTTCTGGCCAAACTTACGATGCTTTAAATCATTCTGTTGGGCTATTTGCTCCTGATTCTTAATATGAATTTGGCTAAAAATAGCCAGCCCCAACAGTAGCCATGTCACCACCTCAACATTAGACTTACTTGAAATTTCTCTTCCAGAATGATTAGTCTACTATCTTTAATCTCACTGTCAGGCAAAGTCTCTGGATATGAGCAAAATGCAGACAAACTTCCTGAAAAGACATAACACACATCATCTGGAGTCCAACAACCAATGCAGTCCTTCTTCCAGCAGAAACCTCCTAAGCCAGATCTTTGCCAGCAGAATTTCTACCAGCATTCTGGTCTTTTGAGCTCTGAAAAAAAAAAAAAAATCAAATATAGTCTAGGATATTCCAGTTCTAATTTTTCTGGCATCTCCAAAACTTTTCTGACTCTTCCACTTTCCACAAAGCCAACTTCAAAGGATACTAAACCACATGGCCACGTTCTAGGACTTCACTTCGAGCACCAAATTCTGTTTTAGTTACTTTTCTTGATGCTGAGACAGTATACCTGATACCCAAAGTTGAAGAGGAGAAACTTCTTTAGGCCACAATTTACAGAGGTTTCAGTCCATAATCAGCTGGCTCCAGGGCTGGGTGGAAGGGGAGACAGTCATCCCATGAATCAAGGTCTAATAAAGCCCCACCTGCAGCTGGATGAGGATTTTAGGGGACATCCAAGTACAAGCTGTAACACCAGACCATGTTAAGAATTCTCAAAGCTTAAGAGTCAGTTGAAAATGGGGGGATAAAACCCAAGTGGCATTGCATTGAAGAATGTATACAAATGTCAAATAAACATATATTAAAATGGTTGATGGTTGCCATGACTTATATCTAGATGTCCACCCCCCAAAGTTGCATGCTCTTTTAGGTGGTGCTGTGGGGAAGTGACTGAGCCCAGGCGTGTGGTGCCATTATAGAAATGTAGATAGGAGACAAAAGCTTAATATCCAAAGGGAGCAAGGAGCAATACACTGTGAGAGAGCTGCTCTCTCTCCCTTGTAAACCCCAACAAGCTGGGATTCAAGGCTGCTGATAACAGCTTCTCCTGATGGCACCCTGTCTGTTCTTTGATCCCTTTGTTGGGATGTTATCAGCAAGCATTGTGTAAATGGAGTGTTAGGCAAGTGGTGGAAGTGGATAGAGAAAGTAGTCTTCCACTTATCATATTGTATGAGTTTTGCAAGATGTTACCATTGTGGAAGCCTAGATAAAATGTGTAACAGATCTCTCTGTTTTCACAACTTCATGTGAATCTACAAATACCTCACAACTCAGAAGTTTAATATGTTAAAAGATTTTTTAAATTCTGGTAAAAAAAAAAAAAAAGAAAAAGAATTCTCTGATTCTACCATTTGTACATTCTCTGATTCTACCAATTCTACCATTTGTTTGTTTTGTACAGGGTTTCACTAGGCAGCTTGAACTCATAGTGATCCTCCTGTTTTCAGCGTCCCCAGTGTTATAACCTGTGCAATTGATTCAAATTTTGTAACTCTGTATGCTTCCACTGTAACTTTATTAAGTGTTATAATCTGACATATGCGTCGCCATCTTGTTCTGTATGCGCCATTCTAAATGCTGTAACTTTCCACTGTGCCCCATTCTCTACTTGAGAACCTGCAGTTGGGCCTTTCTCATGCTGTCCTTTGTGCACACCTGAATCTAGTTCCGGCCCAATGCCCTGTTCTTGCCCTCATTCCCAGCTACAAACTGTACTCACCACTGCACCTATTATTGTTCATTAGAAACAGGTAATTTTTCAATGTAGCCCCTAGATGAACCCCTGACTTCAGCCTTTGTGGTTTATTGGCTTAAATACCCACTCCCCTCATCCTCCTGGCGCTCGCCTTAGCACACTGCAGGGTGTCTGCCGCTGGGTACCAGCTAAAATAAAGTGCTTCTTTTCTTTCCGAGCCTGCCTTGTTTTTGAATTACAACATCCAGCGCTGGGATTACAGGCATGTGCCACCACACCTGGACACTGTCACCAGTTCAGTGCCCCCAGGGGAGGGCTTGGTGTGGCATGTGGTGCCAGGGAACAAACCCTGGTCCCTGCACTTGCCTGAGCTCTCACCAGCCCTGAAGTAATTATTTTTGTAAGACTTAAAGGGGACACTTCTGTCTCCACTGTTATTATTTTGTTTTGTTTTGTTTTTGTTTTTAGTACAGGGTCTACAAGTTCTCACTACATAGATGGGACTCATAGTGATCCTCCTGTTTTCAGCCTCCCAAGTGCTGGGATTACAGGCATGCACCACCACGTCCAGTCTCAATTGTAGTCTCAGCACACTCTAAGGGCTGGGCTGTAAGGCATGCCAGGGATTGAACCCCAGCCGCTGCACTCTGCCTAAGCAGGCGCTTTAGTCCACTGAGCTATCTGGCCAGCCTGTCTCCACTCTTGATTGGCTAATTAATCCCATCCACATTTTCCTTCTCTCAGTGAGGGCAGCAATGAAACATAATTCTGACCAGCAGAAAATAACCAAAGTCTCCTGGGCCGTCTTCTAGAAAGTTTTGCTTCTCAATAAAAAAGTTCAGGTTCAGAGAGCATATCATTTTGCCTTCAGTCTGCTCCTTCATCCTGACTTCTCTTTTTAGTACAGAATACAAATGTGATACCCAAAGGTGCAGCAGCCAAAAGGCCATAAGGCAACAAGCAATAAGGGCAAATGCCGTCATTCCAAGACAGGCGGCTAGAAAGAATCTGCACGGAGACAGCCTCGTTGTGCACAGGCACCAGTCCTGGGATGTCCACATTTAGATTTTTTCCATGTAAGAGGGGAAAAAGGACCTTATTTGTTTAGACTGCTATTGGTCAGATTTTCTGTTATTGCTGCCAACACATTTCTAACAGATTCTGACACTCACAGGAGATTCCTCACAGGGCTAATACACTCCACCTACAGAGTAAGAATGAAGGGTAAGAAGAATGATACTTAATATTCTTCGTGTGTTTCAGAAGCCAATTACTGATGCTGACTTTTCTATCCTCACTAGCATTTTGTTTCTTACCCTCCTCAGGTGGGTCTGAATTTGAATTATAATCAGACTCTTCCCAGTCACTCTCCTGTCAGAATTTTTATAATGGTCTTCCTAAACCATTCCAGCCCAAGGCAGCCGCTGCCCTCTTTGACCTCATGGCACTTAACTCTCTGCACCTCCCAGCAGCCAAGTTCATCATGCACTGTGCCGTGGCACTTCAGATATAACTGTCACAGAATAATCAGTGTTCAGAGTTGGAAAGAACTTCATAGATCAGCTTCTCCAGCCCCCTCAATGCATGTGTCTTGTGCCTTACCCCACAGATTAGTCTTTACCTTCTCATGGATCTATAGCTTATCCTGTCAACCAAACCTCAAACTCCTAGTGGAAAAAAAGATAAGACATGAGTATTTGTTGAGTTGCCTGCTAGCTGCCAGGGAACCTTATACCCATGATTTAATTTTATTTTTACAACCATCTTAGAAATGAACATTACTGCTCATTTGACAGAAGACCTGAAACTCAGAGAATTCTTACTTAGCAAAATTTAGAAAGAAAGGAAGTTCAGATTTTTGACTCAGGTCTTAAGATATTTGAATGTATTTAAATACATTTTATTTTATTTAACTTCCACCTAGGTTAATGAATTATAATTTTTGGTTTAAGCCTCAAGAAATTATGTGTTCTTAGACTAGAGAGATAGCTCATGGTCTAAGTGCTGGCCTGGCAAATGCAGGTGAGTTTGATCTCTGGTACCCGCATACTGTGCCACCCCAGAACCCTGGGTGCACTGTGCTGGCCCTGAACCTGGGTGTGGAGGTGCATGCCTGTAATCCCAGTGCTGGGGAAGCTGACACAGAAGGATCAGTATGAGTTCAAACTGCATAACAAGACCCTGTATATAAAAAAGGTTTTTTTAATTATGTATTCTTCTGTTCATAGTGTTCTCTTTTGTGAAAGACTTAAAATATATCTAATAGTCAAATAGAAAAATGATTCTTTGTTTTAATATTAACATTTTTATTTTTTTATTTTTTTTTCTTGTCTTTTTTATTACTTTTTTTTCTTTTCAAAGTTTTATTGATAAACATATAGCAATGAGACAGTTTCAAATCAAATCGAAAGTACAGTTTCAACAAATAATACAC
>NW_004524691.1:8011559-8013892 GCF_000260255.1 Octodon degus | reverse complement strand
CCGGCCCACGCTGCGCCTGGGCTGGGACTCAATATTAACATTTTTAAATGCAATAGATAGAATTAAACTTTACTGATTTGTTCTAATAGAAAAAAATTAGATATCTGGCATGTTAAATGTTAACAAAAATATATAATCATTAATAAAGAATAGTTTTAATTTGATCTGAATAGTAAAAGATAGTACTTTGTAGATGTTACCTTTATAAACTATTTGAGATAATGTGTACCACTCAGAAAAATAATAAAAATATTCAAAGAAATGAAATTTAGTAGTGTCAAACTTCAAAGAAATGTCAGTAACTTTTTATTCTGGTCAGTAAACCAATTGTATCTTTATTTTTTATTGACACACTTCATATTTTAATCTGGGCCTAGAATATATTTTATTTAGAACTTGAAGGTTTACAGTTACATTAAATTTTTCTAAAACTTCATTAGTATTAGGTTAGAGATTTAAATGCAGATGTGGTTTTCCTTTAATGACATTGTAACTGTTAAGGTAATTGGCTTTAGACTTCATAAATTTCCCCCTCAAAACTTGCTAGACTGATTTCACTTTCTTATAGTTAATACATTATCAGTGACCTTTTTCTGAAGGAACCCTGTCTCTTTAGCTAGTATACTCCTATAGTGATCATTCATCTTTGATATATCAGATTTTATTTTTGAAGTATGTAATCTATTCTTTTTGAAAGGTATAACTTTACATTCTTCTTCCTTTTTTTAAAACTCAGTTTCACTACACAGTTCAGTCTCTTAGTGATCCTCTTGTCTTAGCCACCCCAGAGCTGGGATTATAGGCATATGCCACCACACCCAGTCCCAGGGTCAGCATGGTGCACCCCGGGTATGGAAACTGTACAGCATGCAGTCCAGGGATCGAACTTAGGACCTTGCACTTGCCAAGTAGGTGCTTATATTGCTGAGCTATCTCCCAAGCCCCTACATTCTTCATCTTTTAAAAAAAGGTTCATCTGACTTATTTCACTTATGAGTATAGCCTCTAATTGTGTACCACTTACATATAAAGAATTAGAGTTTGTCTTTCTTTATAGCTGAGTAGTACTTCATTGTATAGAAATACCACATCTTTTTCATTCATTCCTCAAGTAATAGACACTTTGGTTATTTCCAAGATTTGGCTACAACAAATTGTGCTGCTATAAACATAGGTGCACAAATAACACTATGGTATGATGTTTTCAGTTCTTCTGGGAAAATATCCAGACAGGGAATAGCTGGATTGAATGGGATTTCCAGTCCTAGATTTTGAGGAGTCTCCACACTGATTTCCACAGTGGTTGTACCAGTGTACATTCCTGCCAGCAGTGGAGATGGGTTCCTGTCTTCCCACAGCCTCTCCAGCATTTGGTATTAGTTGATTCCTTTATGATAGCCATTCTTTCTAGGGTGAGATGGTATTTCAATGTTGTTTTAATTTGCATTTCTTGAATGGCCAGTGAAACATTTGTTCATGTATTTATTTGTCATTTGTATTTCTTCCTCTGACAAGTGTGCGTTCACCTCACATATGTAAATATCATATTGTCTCCCTAGTGTCATAGCCTGAAAGAATAAATAAAACCTGAAAAGTATAAAAGATGTAGTAAAACAAAAAGAAACTGAACTTAAGGATTAAATAATGAAGATGAGAGAATGGAGAAAAGTGTTATGGTTTGTGTCTAGCTGTCCCCCTAAAGCCTCATGTAGGTCATGGGGCAGACACACCTAAAGGAGCAGCAAGTGGCTTGAGGGGTGGGGCCAGAGGATCAGGGCAGAGCTTGAGGGCAGGGCCAGAGCACCAGGGTGGAGGCCAGAGAGGCTCGAACCTTTAAACTGGCTAGCCTGTGCTTTCTGAGAGATGTGGAGAGAGTCTTCCTGGACATGGCAGCACCCAGCCTCTCCTCCAGTGTCTTGAAACCTTCAGTAACTGTGAGCTAAACAAACCTTTCCATCACTCATTTTGAGTGTCAGGTATTTGTCCCAGCAACAAGAGAAGAATAACTAATACAAAAAGATAGGGGAAAAAAGAGGGAAAAACATGCAAGTATGTATACAGGATGGCTGAGGTGATTGTACTCCTAATTTCCACCTTTTTTTTTTTTTAGTAGCAGTTAATGTTTATAATTTTCACCTTGACTAACTCCATATGCTGATATTTGTGATCTGAGCAACTACATCAAGGACAGCAATACATAATAGAAAACCCATGGTTGAATGACTCTGATCTTGGTCTTCTAAATGTGTACCATTCCTTGGGCCAGGGAGATAGCTCAGTAGAACAAGCGCTTGCCTGGCAAGTGCAAGGGCCTGAGTTCAATCCCCTGTTCT
>NW_004524691.1:8008947-8011413 GCF_000260255.1 Octodon degus | reverse complement strand
TTGGCAGAACCAGGGATTGAACTCAGACCCTTGCGCTTGCCAGGGAAGCACTTATTCCACTGAGCCATCTCCCCGGCCCCCCTATACTCTCTTAAAAATAAATTAAAACAAAAAAGACAAGGAAAAAATTAAAATTCCTTGAAAGCAAGTACCAGTATTCAATTATTTCCCCAATCTTATATAACTATGTCTGTTTATCTGAACAGATATGATGGTAAAAATAGATAATATAACAACCATTGTTAATTAGCTATTCCTGTTCTGAAAAAATCTGTAACATATGGATTGTTGTATGTTACCCTGATTCTGTCTCTTTTTTCCTATTTGTTTTTGCTTCTGTTTTTACTCTTCAAGATAAAATGAAATAAAATAAAATAAAGCAATTTATAAAAAAAGTTTTAATTTGTTTTACAAAAATAAAAAATAAAAAGATTGGTCCTAGTTTTGTCTTATTTTTATTTTAACTTTTTAAAATTAATTAATTATTTGGTACAGTGTCTCACTGCAAAGCTTGGACTTGGAGTGATCCTTCTTTCTCAGCCTCTCCAGTGCTGGGATTCAGGCATGTGACACTATACTTGGTTTTGGTGACTGGCTCGGTGCACTCAGGCTGCTGGAGCTGGCATGGCATGCAACACCAGGGATTGAACCCCGATCCTTGAGCTTTTCAGGTAGGTGCTTAGACCACCAAGCTCTCTCCCCAGCCTGTTGTAGTTTCAGATGCATGTTGTTAATTAAGGTATCTGCCTGTGTCGCCTTCAGGGACATGCATCTGCCCATATAATCTGAGTTTCTTTATAACGTTCTGATTATGTGTTGGTTGTATATGTGGAATCAAGATATAAAGCAAATATCAATTAACAAGCAACTTCACAGGTAATGGTACTTAGTAATAAGTAAACAAATAAACAATATATCTCTTCTGTAACACAGGTGATTTGTCAGGTGACTTGTAAATGATTTTTTCTTATTAACTATGAGCCCTTAGAAAATAAAGACTATTCCTTAAACAAATTTCTTTCTTTCTTTCTTTCTTTCTTTCTTTCTTTCTTTCTTTCTTTCTTTCTTTCTTTCTTTCTTTCTTTCTTTTGGCAGAACTGGGGATTTAACTCAGGCCCTTGTGCTTGCCAGGCAAGTGTTTATTCCACTGAGCCATCTCCCCAGCCCCTCCTTAAACATCTTTAAAGCTAAGGACCTAATAACAAATGGTTTTTTTGGAGGGGGGGTTGTTTTTATTTTTTTATTTTTTAAGGACA
Source organism: Octodon degus (assembly GCF_000260255.1). Classification (NCBI taxonomy): domain Eukaryota; kingdom Metazoa; phylum Chordata; class Mammalia; order Rodentia; family Octodontidae; genus Octodon; species Octodon degus. The sequence goes on along the minus strand of NW_004524691.1, from coordinate 8,010,157 downwards.
ATACAAATTAGAAATAAAACAGAAAAAATGTGTTGTAATGCATAGTATTGTCTTCCAACCAGTCATTCATATTACCAAATATATGCATGTAAAAATGAAAGAACTTACATAAAAAGAAAGAAATTTGTAAGACATTAGAAGAGAAAAAGCACAAACAACTGAAAAAGGAAGACTAAAAAAATTAAACCATTCATTACTTTCCATAGACCAGCAGAGGTGCACAGTACAGCTGTCCAAACCATAATGCTTACATAGATATACATAGATATATCTCTTTCCTTCACTCCCTCTTCTGTCCTCCTCAGCTCAGTAACTCTTCTCTTTTGAATAAGTTCTTTCCCTTTTCCCAGTGTCTATTTTACACTTCAGATTCCATTTTTCTTTTTCAGGTTTTCATACTAAGGACACAATAGGATGTTTGCACATGCAGGTCAGATTTACTTCACTTAAGAGTATGTTCTTGGGCTGGCCAAATAGCTTAGTGGATGAAGGTGCCTGCAAGCAGGCACAGGGGCCAGGGTTTGATCCCTGGGGCCTGCAGTGCTAGCCCTACCCCTGGAGTATGTTGAGATGGCAATTGAGAGTGGATGTGGTGGCACACTCCTGTAATCCCACCACTTGGGAGGCTATAAACAGGAGAATCACTACAAGTCCAATCTAGTAGTGAGACCCTGAACACCCTGTAGACCCTTTCCTAAAAATAAAAAAAAGGAGAATGTCCTCTAGTTGCATTCATTTACTGACAAAAGCCTCAAATTTGTCCTCCTTTATGGCTGAATAATCTGTTGTGTAAAAATACTACATCTTCCTTACGCATTCTTCAGTTGATGGGCATCTGGGTTGTTTCCAAGATTTATCTATAACACATTGTGCTGCTATAAACATGGGTACATATATATTGCTGTGCTTTGAGGTTTTAAATTCTTCTGGAAAAATATCCAGTAGGGGATTAGTTGGCTTGAATGGGATGTCCAATCCTAGCTTTTTTTCTTTTTTTGCAGTACCAGGGATCGAACTCAGGACCTTGTGCTTACCAGGCAAGCACTTATTCCACTGAGCTGTCTCCCCAGCACCTGTAATCGTAGCTTTTGAAGGAATCTCCATACTGATTTCCATTGTGGTTGTACCAGCCTGCACTACCACAAACAGTGCAGAAGTTCCTTTCTCTCTCTCTCTCTCTCTCTCTCTCTCTCTCTCTCTCTCTCTCTCT
>NW_004524691.1:8004314-8008847 GCF_000260255.1 Octodon degus | reverse complement strand
TCTCTCTCTCTCTCTCTCTCTCTCTCTCTCTCTCTCTCTCTTTCTCTCTCTCTCTTTTACTTCACATTCTCTCCAGCATTTGTTATTGGCTTACTTCTTGGAGTTAGTCATTCTTTCTGGGTGAGATGGAGTCTCAGTGTTCTTTTAATTTGCATTTATCAAATGACCAATGATGAACATTTTTTCATATATTTACTTGTCATTTGTATTTCTTCCTCTGAGAAGTATATGTTTATCTCAGATGCCCATTTTTGGGTTGGATCTTTGAATTTGGGGGCCCTGATCTTTTTAATTCTTTGTATATTCTAAACAGAAGACTTTTGTTGGAGGGACAGTTGGCTCTAATTTTTTCCCAGTTGTTTTGTTTTCTTTTTACTCCGTTGCAGATTTGCTTTGAAGTGCAGAAACTTTTCAAAAAGGTAAGACTCCAGTTGTTTCTTTGAAGTATTTCCTGTGCAGTTTTGGATTCTGTTCATGAACTCTCTACCTACCCATGTGTCTTTAAAGGTTTCTATGTACATTTTCCTCCAGAAGACTTAGTGTTTCTGTTTTAATGTTTAAACATTTGATCCATTTTGACTGTAGCTTTGTGCATGGGTCTAGTTTTACCCTTTAGCATGTGAAAAGCCAGGTTTTTTTTTTAGTGTTATTTATTAAAAAGGCTATTTTTCTCCCAGTAAGGCTCTTTGGCCCCTCTATCAAAGACAAGGTTGCTGAATGTGTTTGCAGTTGTGTATGCATCTTCTAATCTGTTCCACTGATTCTCATCTCCATCTCTATCTCTATGCCAGTACCATGCTGATTTTATCACAGTACGTTTGTAGTATAATTTCAGGTCAGGGATTGTGATAGCTCAGGATTGCTTTTACTATTCTGGACATGCAGTTTTGATATTCTGGGTGTGAGGATTGAATTCTGTCTCCTCTGCTTTGAAATGAATTTGAGGAAAATTTTCTCTAGTTCCACAAGGTATATTAATGATATTTTAATCAGGATTGCATTGAATCTGTATAGAAATTTTGGAAGCATGGCCATTTTCACAATGTTGGTTCTTCCTATCCAGGAGCATGGAATATTTTTCCATTTTCTCAAATCCTCTTCAATCAGAGTACCATAATTTTCACTGTATAAATTTTCTATGTCCTGTGTGAGATTGATTCCTAAGTATTATAAATAGAAGAAACTGACTCTGGCTTATAAGGCAGGAAAGGATTTATAAATATACTTTTGGTTGTTTTCACAATGCACATTAGGGGGCCTGGCCCTAGCTCAGGCCTTTAAGTGGCTGCTTCCACAAAGCTGTCAGCCTCAGGTTGCTGAAGTTCAAACCTCACACCTCTCCAGCTGGCCAAAAGTGCCCTGAAGGCATTCGAGGAACAAAAAAAATAAAAAGCCTCAAAATGCACATTAGGGGTGGAGGGTCAGACGCAAGAGCAAAACTGCACCCAAGAATATCACTTAGATTCATACAGTGCAGCCACGTCATCCACACAAGATCCCACAGTCTACAAGCTGCAGCCTACACTGCAGATGCCAGCTACTGCTCTACCATAGCCTCTCTTTCACTGAGCACCTGACTGTGGGGCCAGCAAAGAGCTCTCTGAGGTTCCTGCTTCTTCAGTCCCTGCATCATTAGTTCAGAAGCCCCAGGCAGACACATCCAACAGCAAAGCCTTAGATCTTGGGAGTCAATAATGGAGACAGAAGAGTAGCTAGTGGTGAAGGGAGACTTGAACCACCACTTCCTGCTGGGCTATCCCTTTCTAACCTCTTTTCAAATAACTTTCTTTTACTTCCTCACTTTTGTCACTTCCCAGTTTAGAATGCCTAACATAGTTAGTAATTTGCACATTCATTGCCCAAATTAACACAGTTGGAAGCACTAAGTTAAGAAGTCTAATGTACTTGGTAAATATTTATTAGACCATTTTTAGATAGTGGTAATGTGTCTAATTAATATTTATGAATGTAAAATAGAAAACCCTAAATAGCCATGACAGCAATCATCCAGCATTTCTTTAAAATTCAGAATTAGTTCTTGAATAGAGTCTGCAAGTACCTTGAGAAAAGCAATTAAAATCTTAATCCCCATATGGGGTGGTTTTCGTTCTCTGCATTATTGTGAGGTTTCCTAGTGCACCAGCTGTACTGCCAACTACGGAACCCTCTCCAATAACCTACAATCCCCCTAACAGAGAGAGCAATCAAGCAGTTCAGTGAAAATCTACTTTAGTTCAACCAATTTTTGGATAAATTCATTAACTTTCTCAGAAAGCTTTCAAAGCAGCAGCCTACAATTTGATATTTATTTATGATTTTCTTGGCACACAATAATGAGCCTTAATTTTACATGCAAAGAAAGCTTTTAGTTTTGAGAAATGTTAGGTCTATTCAGAACATAATAGATTTATCCTTTAAATGTAGTGATTAATTTATTGTTTGAATTTCAGAGTGGTTTTGTTTTGTTTTGCTTTGCTTTCTTTTTTTAATGGTGGCAAAGTCTCACATTTATTAAAAGTAGGGAAAAAATAGTAAAGTAGAGGGAAAGGGGGCTCTTCAGAGCAAGTGTCGGCCAAGTAAAAATAAGAAAACAAAGATGTACCCTATAGGATAGGGTGGGCTACCATGAAAAGACATAATGGTCAAAATTTAGAGGTTTTAAAAAGAAAACCATCAATGGCAGCAAAGATTATAGACAATAATGAATTTTTGCACAACCTAAAGTCCAAAAAAAAATGTATCAAGCACTTGTACTATGCAAGTTTAAAAAACTATTTCAACTATTACAGTTTTAAATACTATCCTGTCATTACAAATGTTATAAACATCATCTTTCCTGTCACTATAAAACCATAAAGTAGACTTAACCTCACTTTACTGGCAAAAAAAGCAAATTTCAAGATCAATGGGACTTTGTAACAGAGATCATAAAATTAGCAGGTAGTAGCCTGACTTCCAGTGCAAATCAGCTCTTTAACAGTGATCCAGGGTAAGTAAGAGTTTCAACATCAAATACCAGAAAAGTGTTTAGGTAGAAATGTGTAACTTCCAGCGTTATTGTACAGGGTTAAATATTATGAAGGAAGCTAATCATACAGGAAGCCAAAACTGCTAAGCTTGAAAGTGCTAAGATGCAACTTGGCATTCAAGAACTCAAAAATTTTTGAAAGGAAAGAAATGTCCAAAGAAAATGGGGATTTCACCTAATGAAAAGATACTTTAAAGTAGTGAAAGATGGCTAGTGATAAGTCTCTTCATTGCTCAAAGCTTGGATCTATAAGGCTAAAATAAAATAAAACCATGCGCAATGTAATAATGTAGAATTGGTGTCTTGTACCAAGTGACTACGTAATTGGATAGTCAATGGCCGAGGAAGACATCTTGCAATTGCTTTTTTTTTTTTTTCCTTCTTCTTCAAATTCGTGATGTTTATGCTTGTTCTTTGCCAGCACAAATGTAGGGATTCAGCTTAGTCTGGCTACAACCATTTGAGTTGTAACGGCCATGATTGCCCCTAAGTAACCTTTGTGTGTTTTTCCCATGTATTCTCCCAGTGTAATCTAAATATGACAAGACTATTACAGTGGCATATGGAGCTTTATGACTCAGGCTTTGGCACTGTCAGTCCCAGGAATGTGCTTGAAATAAAACAGGTGAATCAGCTTATCAAATACAGAAACCTTCTCCTTCAGATCCAAACTGTGGGCCTCCATCTGTCTTGCTACCACCCAATGTGCTCTTCTATAAATCTCCTGCAACGAATTGCACTCTGTGCAATCCTACATCTATCTGCCTCTTTCTTCAGTTTCACAACACCTCGCAGCCAGTGCCCACACTATTCTAGAGTAAGAAGAGAGTCTTGGCCTGCAGATTAAATCTTAGAGCTGGTCCAAGGGTGACTCCTTCGGCTATGCAGGTAACAAATCCTTGCTCTAGCTCCACAGGATAGAATTTGGGGCTGTGCTTAGTCCATGCTGTTTTAGATGTGGGAGGTTGAGAGTAACAAGCAAGAAATTACTTAGTTGTGTAAATACTGTGTATTCCATTCCTGTAAATGTAATACACAAACACACATCATACATAATCTGAGGTAAATGAGAGACATCTGGCAGGGTACCATGGTCCCTACCTTATACTTAAGCAAGGTCATGTCCTACATTGCTTTAGCAGGTGTTTGCAAAACCAGATTGTTACATTTTAACCAGCAGTTATGCTTTAAAGGCTGTACTTGCTCAGTTATCTCCAATTGTGTATCTGCTAGTGCAGACCTGAGGCTTCTCAACTTGTTTGATTTAATCAAGTGATGGCTTTGTCTGATTGTTCTGTCAGTCTGAGACCAGTACTCACATTTGCCAAGGTGGTATTTGTGGAAGGCAGAGTCAAATGTCTACAAAAATCCATGACCCTTAACTATGATAAAAGAGTCCTTCAAAAAATAATGTGCAGGGATGAGGCTTAATGACACAGCATGTGTTTAGCATGGCTGAAGACCTGGGTTCAATGGTTCAATCCCCAGTGTTCATCTTCCCCCCT
>NW_004524691.1:8000459-8004214 GCF_000260255.1 Octodon degus | reverse complement strand
ATATATGATATAACTTGACAATAAAAATAATGAGCTATTGGTGAAAACTTTAAAACATAAATATTCCTTTCAAATAAAAGGGGTAGATTTATTGTTGAACTGAAGCACCCAAGTGGTACTCATTCTTGACCAAAATGTAAGACATATAGAAATATTTAAGGTAGGCTTTCTCACACATCCATCTAAAATGACTACTCTTTTAGTATTTTCCACATATTCTTAAACTAAGTTCTGCTAGCTAATTTGCAGAAGAAGGAAAGTGTAGGGTAAAACAGGCATAAAAATTTATGAAATGTAAAATGTGCTGTGGCAGTAAAGTTTCTAGAAGGGGAGATCACTGTATAATCACAGTGTCTAATGTCCTTTGTGTCTAATGTTTTAGTATGCTAGGTATGGAAGGCAAAACTTTTCCAAATTAATTTGATACTAATTTGAAGGTCTAAGTATAGATCTGCAAGAATTAATAATCTCTGGAAAATACTTTTCTCTGCAGCATATAATGTTAAATTAACTCCAATTCAGCAGAAAGTTATTCTTTGCCTTCTGGCATGTTCATGGCTGGTGGGTTGCTTGCTTCATTTCCACTGTCCATTCAACCATCTACCCATGTCTTTTACTTCTCCACTTAGCTTGTAGCTGTTTTCTCTGTATGACTCTGAGCCAAAGGAAAAATGACCAAGCTTATTTTGTCATTGAAAACTTTAAAAATCCTATTTCATTCTTATCATTAAAATCATGTGAGAGCAGGGTGTGGTGGCACACATCTGTAATCTCAGCACTGGAGAGGCTGAGGCAAGAGAATCAGAATGAACTCAAGGACATCCAAGGCTATATAAGTGAGTTCAAGGCCAGCCTGCACTACCTAGTGAGAACTGGTCTCCAAAGCAAGCAACCAAGCAACTAAGCAAGACAGACAGACAGACAGACAGACAGACAGACAGACAGACAAGAAAAGAAAAGAAAAATAAAGTCATATTACAACAATATATAACTTTATTTTATACATTACTTTTTGAAATAGTCTAGCTTTATGAAAGATTTAGCTATTTTTACAATTAATATAGATATTTGATGAGGGTTTTCTCTTAACCATTTTCTGGTTTGTGTAGGCCACCAGTGCTGCTGTTAGTGGTAGAGAACACTAAGTCATAAAAGGAATAAAATTTCTTCCCCAAGCATCCATAGTGAGATAATGGAGCTCAGGGCCAGGGAGATGGCTCAGTAGAATAAGCACTTCCCTGGCAAGCACAAGGACCTGAGTTCAATCCCTGGTTCTGAAAAAAAAAAAAGAGAGAGAGAGAGAGAGAGAGAGACAGACAGACAGATAATGAGGCTCTATTCTAGATTTTGACTTTCAGTTATAATTAAGTAGCCAACCTAGGCCTATATTTCATTGTCATTTGATTAATATTTTTCTTTGAAGGATTTTTTTAAAAGTAATCTTTATTAAGATATGACACAGAAGAGTGCACAGATCTAAAGTTATACAGTTTGATAATTTTCACAAACTGGACACACTAGTAAGCATTCAGACAAAAGATCATGATCTAATGTCTTCTCGTATTCCAACTCCAAAAGATAATCTCCATCCTGACTTTTATATATGTGTAGTTTACACTCACCTATTTTTAACTCCCATAAGTGAAAACATACAGCACAAACCTTTAGTACTGATTCTTCCACTAACTCTTTCATGTAGGAGATTTATCCATATTGATACATGTAACAATAGTTTATTCTTGTTTTTGAGTATCATATTTTTTAACTTGTCATAATTTATTTATCCTTTCTGTTAATGAACTTTGGACTGCTCCCATTTTAAGCTATTATGAATAATCCTGCTGTAAGCAATCTTTTATATGTCTTTTGTGCGTATATGTGCATGTGGTTGGTGGGTTGTGGAATTTTGGGGTGAGTTCAGTGATATGATGGAATTGGCTCATACTGACTCTCAGGAGTCTATGGTTAAAATTTTAAGAACTTTGCGACCTGGTTTTTAAGCACAATCATAATTTAAAAATTAAATTACATAAACTTGTTATATCAAAACAAAGCTATGTGTTTGTAATTCATTGTCCCTTTACTACATCAGTTATATATGTTCTTAAGGTTATTTACACCAATTGTACTTGAGTGGTAGAAATAATAAATAATGATATGGCTCTGTGTACCTCTTCAGCAGTGTCATGCAGGTAGCTGGGCATAGAGTAGTGTTCACATCCACCAAAACTGGGAGCTGCTATTGACAGGGTTCAATTTATTGTTTGATTGATTTATACAAGTATAGACCTTACAAGTTTGAGTAGACTTACAGTGATGAAGAAATATCAATAAGCTCAATAACAATAAATTCAAAGATGTTGTGTGTGTGACTAGCACAAAATTGTCAAAGCATAATTGAGTTGCAACCTTGCATAAAGATGTATGAGTTTGATACAAATCAATTAAAACATTGTGCAAGAGTCAATGCATTATATGGAATTTACAATGAACAGTATTCTTAAACTATCTATGTGAAACACACACATACTTTTCCTTTCTCTGGAAAGCTTACTAATAAACATTTACCAACTCATCTTTGGTTAGAGTACTTTCTGTTACATTGTGATTTTGCATGTTTTTTTCCTTAATACCTAAGGAAGTTGAACACGTTCTCAAAATTGGCCATGGGAATATCTCCTTTGCATGGAAGCTCTATAATAGGACTTTTCCTGTGTGTTTTTGTTAATTTATAGTGATTATTTTTATGAGTCCTTTATTGAATGTATACATTGCAAATGTCTCCAGCAAGTGACTTGCCTTCTCACTCTCTTCATGGAGCTTTTTTTTTTTAATGTGAAGAAGTTATTATTTTTCATTTAGTCCAGTGTATCAGCCTTTTGACAGTGCTATTTGTATCCTGTTTGAGAAATATAAGCTATCTTTTAGGTGTTTTTCTTTTAGAAGGTTAATGATTTGTGCAAGTTTCTGATACTAAGATGAACTTATTCTTGGCAGGCCCAGAAAAAGCCCACACTGGGAAGTTATGAAGTAAGATGGTTCATGCCTGCTTCTCTGAAATAAGAATTTTAGATTTCTTCTCCTATAACCACCCCTTGCTTTGTACATCTTACACATCCTTACAGGGTGAAAATTAATTGTGATAGGTCAGCATGAATGGATTAAGAAAAGCCGAGTGGCTTAGTGGAGCACAGTTCTGGTTAGGCCAGTGGATGATTGACATGGGGGCCACAAACTGAGGAGAGAAGACCATCCTGGACGTAGGTGACACCCATTCTGGAAGCCTAGTGGCTTAGTGGAGCACAGTTCAGGTTAGGCCAGTGGATGATTGACATGTGGGCCACAAACCGAGGAGAGAAGACTATCCTGGATGTAGGTGACATCCATTCTGGATGGAGCCTGAATGGAATAAAAAGGAAAAGAAGGAAGTTTCCCCCTTTCCATCTTGGGAAAGCTCCAGTCCCTGCCATTGACTTTGGCCGTTCATCTCAAGATCCGGCTTCCAGTGCAGACTCTTCAGCCCTCTGGAGAGGGCCCGCTGTATTTCCAATGACACACTGCAGTGAGCTCCAGACCTTCAACCTTTGACTGGATCTTCTAACTTTCCAGCATGCAGGTAGCATTTTGCATTCCTTCACCATTGCTTTTATTTATTTTTTTCCATAATTTTATTGATAAACAAATAGCAATGAGACAGTTTCAAATCAAATTGGTAGGACAGTTTTAATAATTCACACATTGCATACATTCTTCCT
>NW_004524691.1:7987336-7991818 GCF_000260255.1 Octodon degus | reverse complement strand
CTGCCCCTTTTTTCTCTCCAAACCCATTAAGGCTCAGAAGTTGTGCTTTTTTTTTTTTTTTTTTTAAAGACAAAAGATGTTAATGTAGAGATGTGTTTTCCAAACTAAAGCCTTGGGTATTCAGGTTTAACTGCAGTGTTAGCACTTTGCTATGAAGAAGTGGACTTAGGTGGCAGTTCCGCACTTCCTCTCTAAAAGGTTCCCATCACTGCCCTGTTTGTTTATAGGCTAGATCTACAAGACGATGAACTTGCAGAAAGCTAGTTAACCTCACACTCTCATCCAAGGCAAACTTTTCCCCAGAATATTCACTGTTCTTTAGTCTCATTCACCCCCACTAAACATCACTTATTCTTCCTTTAGCATTGCCTATTGCCACCATTTCCCTTTCCCTTGTGGGGAGGGTATTTAAACTTCAACCATCTAGACCATGACATGTCACATTTGGCATGACTCCAAGAACTTCCAAGTAAACAAATCTGCATGCTCTCTGTACTGTGGATCTGTCCTTTGTTGGTTTGTTTCATACACTCAAATTATTAAACCTTCAGGGGATGGAAAGAAAGTTTCCTTTGCCCCTACACAACTCACCAATATAGAAAATACTTTAAATCTGAAACATTTGCGTTACCATAGATGCAGAGAAAAAAAATCTTACCTAATTTCAGCTGTTAAATTACTTAGCTCAAGAAAGATCTCCACAAAATTTGACTTCCTTTCAAGGGAGTTTCCTCTTTGGGAGAAGAATATTTTGAGAGGCATTAAATTCAGCAGTGGTAAATATGCCTTAGGGATTTTCCCACAAGAAAGGAGACTGTCCATTAGCAACAGAATGGAAAAAACAAGTTGAGCTTTTATTTATACTTTCCCACTCTAATCCTGAACCAAGCCTTTCCTCCCAGCTATTCACCAAGATACTCCATGCTATTTACTTCCATGTGGTACAGGGACCTCTAAATGACATGGGGGAAAATGAAACTCCTGCCCTGACCAGATGAGTTCATGTTCTCTAAAACCAAAGAATGAATTTTAGGAACAAAAGGAGTTTATAAGCAGAATATATTTATTGGGGGAAAGAAAGCTACTGTGGGGGCCAGAGCAGGTGGTCCCCAGGAAGCTGTCTCTTCCAGGGACTTTTATAGAAAGCCATGTGGTGAGGTGGGTCTAAGATGGTGGAGAGGATGGGCATGAGGTAGGACAAAACTATGGTCAACCTATGAGATTACAAGCACCACTGCTCAGGTAAAATTGATTAAATCAGAATCAAATGGGGAAGTGAGTCACACAGCAAGAGGGTATGAATCTTTCTGTTGGGGATTGGGTTAGTGATTCATTTGGACTCTTTCATGGTGATTGATATTTATTTAATATCAGTGAATATCAATCACTGATGCCCATCCCCAGGGAAGTATATGGCAACATTTGTTTACTCATTTGTCTTGAGGTCTGGCCCACAGTGGGAAGTGTCTGTCTCTTCTAAAAATGCAAAGTCACCTTGTCTTCCATATTGACTTTTCAGGGGCCTGGCCCTGTCTGACTGCCTATAATATTTCTATCTAATTCAGCTGCCTACAACACTTGCATGTTAATAAACCTTGTCCTTTATCTTGTTAATCACAGGTCAGTTAATTTTCGGGTCTCCAAATGCTCAAAGTAAGCTGCAAATAGTTAGGAACCAGGAAAGTTTTGCTTTCGATGAATTATTTCCTTATAAGTGTGTCCTACTGTGGCTGGTCTGTGATGGTTGATTATCAACTTTACTGAGTTGAATGATTAACTGGAAATACTTGAGATTAGTAAAGCACACTTCCAAGTATGTCTGGTGGGTCACTGTGATATAGGGGAAGGAAAGTCCCAACCTGAAAGACACCTGGGAGGAGTTCATGTTCTCTAAAACAGAAGAATGAATTTTAGGAACAATGTGTTGCAGGTTCATAATCAATATAAGAATCCAAGTAGCCAATTAAAATTTGAAGATTTTATTAGCTGAGCTCAGCGACTGTCAGCATAGACCTGTTTCAGAGTCTAACTCAGCAGTCCTGACCAGAAGACATGGAGTGTATATAAAGGGAATATGCACTATATCTTGCTTGCCAGTAACTGATTAGCACCCATCCTGCCTGTCAGATTGATTTATTTATTTATTTTTGCTATACATTTGGCTACTTTTTTCCTGTAATTGTTTAGGGTCAGTGCTTTCTCAGGGTTTATTTCCTCCTTATGGCAGACCTGTTTTTTACTCTGTGGAGTCAGCTAAAGTTTTTTAGGGTTAGCAGCTTTCTCAGGGTATATTTCTTCTGTATGGTAGGCCTGTTTTTACAACTCTGTGGTCAGTTAAGGTTTACCACGGCAATACCTATGTTAACAGTCTGGGTTTAGGCCATCACAAACAGAGATTAAGAGCAGATTGCATTTATTGGGGAAAAGAAAGCTTCTGTCCAAAAGGGGAATAGAAGGGGACCAGAGTGGGTTGCCAGGGAGCTTATCTTTTCTAGAGATTGTTATAGAGAAAACCCAGGAGTTAAGGCGGGTCCAAAGTGGGAAACACAGGAACTCACTAGGTGGGCATAAGGTGGGACAAAACTATGGTCAACCAATAAGATTGCAAGTATAATTGCTCAGGTAAAATTGATTAAATCAGGATCAAATGGAGAAGCAAGTCACATAGCAAGTGGGCATAAATACAGAACAGGGGCATATATCATAGGGGGTTGGCTTAGTGAGTCTTCCTGGCTTTTTTTTTTTTTAATGTATTTAGTACAAGGACTACAGGGTCTCACTAGGTAGATCAGACCCATAGTGATCCTCCTGTTTTCAGTCTCCCAAGTGCTGGGATTATAGGCACACACCACCATGCCCAGTTTCAATCCCCATCTTAGTGCCCAGGGGCAAGGCCAGCACAGCATCCTGGGGATCAAACCCTGGCCACTGCGCTCTACCTAAAAAGGCACTTATACCTGCTGAGCTATTTGGCCAACTCTCTTCCTGGCCTTTTCAAGGTGATAGAGACATATGTAAGAAAAATCAATCCCTGGTATTTTTCCTTAGTGAAGTATGCATTTATTTGATCATTTGTCTTGAGGTCTGTCCCACAGTTGCAAGGTATCTTCTCTTCCATACTGGCTCCTTCTGAGGGTCTAGCCCAGTCTGACTAACTATAATATTTCTATCTAACTAGGCTGCCTACAGCTGGGGTATAATTTTGGGTATTATATCTGGCTTTTGGCCCCTTGCTATCAGGTTCTTCCCCTGCGCACTGCTTTACAGATGCCATGAATTGAGCAGATTTCTTCCACTGCCCCCTTCTACCCTAACCTTATTGTCTTGGAGTCATCTGGCCATAGACTGAAACCTTTGAAACTGTGAACCACAAGAAATTCTTCCTCTTGTGAGTTGCATTTGTCAAGTACTTTGTCCCAGTGACAGGAATCTGATCAATACAGTCACTCAGCTCTAGATCATGATCCAAAATATAGATCGAATTTTTCTTGACTTTCTTCTAAAGTATAAAATAAAGTCCATTTGCACATGTTAAAGAAATCAAATTCATATTACTAGAGCAAGACCTTCCCAAACTAATGTAGAAAGGAAGAAACAGCTTTATTACTAAATACACATAAGTATTCTAACTGAGAAGTCAGAATGAAATTTCACATAATTAAGATAATAAAACAAAATGTGAATAATAAAACCTTTCTTACCATATCCACTCCAGAGACAAATTATAGGTATATTTTCTGGAAAAAAAATGCATCATTAAGTGATTTCATTATTATCTAAATATCTTAGAGTAAAAGCATGGTTTCCGGCATGTGCCGCTCTGCTAGGGAGCCAGCAGAGCACGCACTGAAACTTGTACTAACATGCAATTTACTTCAGTCAACTGAAATCATGGAATGTGAAACCCTGAATAAGGGGGTTACACTTGTGCTATAAGATTATAGTTAGCGTTAAAGTTGAGAAGTGCAAGAGGTGCACAGGCCTGGAATGTGAGTGGGGCCACCAGGGTGCTGAGTCCAACCAGCAACCAGAACCTGCATGTCTGGGACACCTGGGGCTCTCCATATCCTCATTCCAGTCAGCACCTAGGCCCAGCATACAGGCCCAGTGTAAAACCCTGCAACAGAACTACCTGCAGACAGGCTAGAAACAAGACCCACCCAGCTGATCCAGGAACAACACATCTTGACAGAGTAGCACAGCGGGTTCACTTCTAAGGGCTTCAGAAAAAAGTGGAACACAGCAGCCAGACTCAAGCCACACCCACCTAGACAAGTTTGAACTTGGTAGATGTGGACCTGGTGCTAAGGTAATAACTGTACCAAAGTGCTACACCAAAGGTCAGAAGACAGTAATATACAAAATGACAAAGACAAGCAGCAAAATGCATTCTCAGGCCCCGAGCCCACTCAGAACTAATGTAGGAGACAACAGCATAGAAGAAATTGGAAATCACACACCTGAAATCTCTGAAATAATAGC
>NW_004524691.1:7984969-7987236 GCF_000260255.1 Octodon degus | reverse complement strand
CTTGACTGGCAATGTCAGAAATTGTAGACCTGAGTCCCCTGCAGCTCAGCATAACAGCATGGCTTTACTGCTTATATTTCATTTTTATACTTTTCTGCTGGATGGTTAAGACCAAGGTCACCATTGCTTTTGAAGCCTACTTAGCAAATCCTTTATGCATTCTGTACATAATATTAAATCTGTTCTGAGTTCTTCTGGGGAAATCAAACTGACACACATAAATACTTGTACGATAAATTATCTTTGTCATTTCTTGAACAAGTGACAATCCAAACAAAATGCAGTTGGTAGAATGTTTGCCCTAATCTCTCTATGAACTGATATTAATGCCTGCTCAGATTTCAAACACCAATAAACTATGTCTCTAAGTAGCTTCAATTCATTTCTCCCCTTTTGGCTTCAAAACTTCTCCTTGCCTCACCATCTTAAATATATTCATAGTCTACTATGCCACACATACACCCATTATGATGCTCTGTTATAAATATCATTATTCTTTTGAGAATACTTACAAAAAAGGGAGTACTTTGGCATCTTCCACACTTAGATCTAAAATATCCCTGAAGATATATACATATTTATATATGTGTATATATAATACCCAATTGACCTGAAAACATTTACCATTGTACTTCAATATTCCTTTTGCCGTAACTGAGACACTACACAAGTGTGAGACAATTTTGAATCAGTGAGGTAATAAATTTTGGTATTTTACAGATATGTTGCCATCATAATCATCTGAATAATTTTCTCCAAAGAATAAATCATCTCCTCAACAATTTTTCTCAAATGCTTAAAGAATAATTTGTCTCACTTCATATCTACTGTGTCTATTGATTTCCACTGTGATAAGAACTTGGATTAGCCCCTGAAGATACCTCCCAAATTAAGTTTAAATAGTCAATTTGTATCCTTTTATCTCCTTTCAAGCATATTGAATCTTAAATTAATAAATTAAACTTTGTCTTCCTTCCACATTTATTAAATTTCTTGATAACTTTGCAAACTATTTTTTTCACAACATTAGAGCAATTTCTCACATGAAGCTAAAGCAAACTCTGATAAAACATATTCAGATTATGTATTTGGACAATTTAATATTGATTTATATAATCTTACCAGAAAGATTGAATTGAGTGATCAAAACTTTTTTGGATTAAAAAACAATAGAGGTCCAGGGAGATAGCTCAGTAGAATAAGCACTTGCCTGGAGATAGCTCAGTAGAATAAGCACTTGCCTGAGTTCAATCCCAGGTTCCACCAAAAAAAAAAAAAAAAAATAGACTTTGTTGCCTATAACAACTTGGTTGTTCTTATTTATGGGATAATGCATCTCACAAGCAACCCAAATAAACAAAATCTTTTCAAGAATAATACATAACCTATGAGGAAATTCATTGTTTAACTTTGTTCTTGATTTGTTCACAAGAAGAGCAAAATCTCATCATAATTGTTTTTATGCTTTCATTTTGATTGTAGAGGTAACCTACTCTCCACTAGAGGGCATTTTTATACCACTTGGTCTTTTGTAAAAATGAATCTTTTGCTTAATGTTATTTTTTATCTTTTAATTAGACCTGATGTTAAAAGGGGTCTTAATAGAAACAAACACAAGTGCTCACACACTTTTCTTTCAGTAACAATTCCAATAATAATAGCTGCTCCTATTACAAAATTCTCTTTGGAAGTAACTGACATTCTTTTTTATTCCTCTTTTCCATAAAAGAAACTCTTTTGATTTTCAAGTTAACAACATGAATATAATCATCACTATAATATCTGTTATATATGGTATTAATAAAGCATTATTTCAATGGGAAAAAAATCACAAAGAAAAAGGTAGATTAGATTTTTCTCAATGCAAAAGTCAAATGTGCTGCAAATTATGATGCCAGAGTATAATCCCAGCATTTATGAGCTAAGGTAGAAGGTTCACCCTGACCTACTTAGTGAGCTCAAGGTTAGCTTGAACTATATAATAAGATTCTTTCTGTCTCTCTGTCTCTGTCACTGTCTCTGTCTCTGTCTCTCTTTCTCTGTCTCTCTCTCATACACACACACATGGAAAAAAATTTTTTTTTTCCATATTTTTTAAGGAAGGGTCTACAGGGTGTTCAGGTTCACACTACTAGATTGGATTTGTAGTGATTCTCCTGTTTACAGCCTCCCAAGAACTGGGATTACAGGTGTGTGACACCATGCCCAGTCTCACCAGCATGCCTTGGGGGCAAGGCCAGCATAGCAGGACTGGGGATTGAACCCTA
>NW_004524691.1:7983573-7984612 GCF_000260255.1 Octodon degus | reverse complement strand
TTCTTTATTCTTTATCCAGGACCATACAGCAACTTCTCTTGTCTTCTTGATTATGGTCTTTGTTATTTTCTATATGCTATGTCTGGAGGTATTAGAATATTTTGAGTTTGTATAACTGGAAAATATTTTACTTTTAGTTTTCAAAGGTATGTTTACTAAGCATAAAATTCAATGAGGGCATATCTTTTTTTTTCAATCCTTTGAATAAATAAGTCTAGTTTCTTACCCATTTGCTCCTTTTTTTTTTTCTAATGCAGAGTAAGATGCTATTTAATAGTGTTCTTCCGTAGTTCATTTTTTTCTATGTATATGTTTTAATGACTTTTATCTTTACATGTAGCTTTTGACAATTTCATTTTTATGTGTCTTGGTATAATTTTATTCATATTTCTTTTGCAAAAGGTTCATTTTTCTTGGATATATCGTGTTATAATTTTAACTAAATTCAGAAATTTTAAATCTTTAACTATTGACAGATCCAGAGCTCAGGCCCGGGGAGTGAGTGAGACAACCTGGGTCCGCGGGATCCTGAACAGACCCAGAGCACAAGCCAGCGAGTGAGTGAGAAGACCGGGGCCATGGGATCCTGAATAGACACAGAGCACAAGCCCGGCGAGTGAGTGAGATGACTGGGCCGCAGGATCCTGAACAGACCCAGAGCACAGGTCTGCAGAGTGAGTGAGATGACCAGGGCCGCGGGATCCTGAACAGACCCAGAGCGCAGGCCCGGCGAGTGAATGAGACGACCCAGGGCCCAGGGATCCTCATCTGACCCAGGCTGCATGCAGGCCCAGCACGGAACCCTTCAGCAGAACTCCCTGCAAAGAGGCTAGAGGCAAGACCCACCTAGCTGATTCAGGAGCAGAACATCTTGCCAGAGAGACACAAAGGGTTCAACTCTAACGCCTGCAGCAGAAAGAAGTGGAGCACAGCAGCCAGATCCAAGCAACACCCACCTGAAGGAATCTGAACTTCATAGATCTGGACCTGGTGCTAAGGTAATAACTTTATCTAAGCTCTACACCAAAGGTCAGAAGAC
>NW_004524691.1:7980282-7981723 GCF_000260255.1 Octodon degus | reverse complement strand
AATAAGAATAAAATCAAATAAAATAAGTACACAAGTAGATATCCAGGATGGCTGAGGTGATTGTACTAAAACTCTGATCAGTCTTTTGAAAATAGCAGTTAATATGTATAATTCTCACCTTGACTAGCTCTGTATGCTAATATCTGCAATCTAAGCAACTACATCAAAGGTAGCAATGTGTAATAAAAAAACCATTCTTGAATACCTAACATCCTGGTCTAAATATGTACCATTTTAAATGTCACAGTACATATTACTATAGTCTCTATAAAAGTCATTTAAAAAAAAATAAAGGTTAAAAAAAAGAGACAAGAACAAAAATTTAAGGTTTCCTGAAAGCAAGTGGTAATATGCAACCACATGTCCAATCTTGCATAACTATATCTGTTAATCTCAGCAATAGTTTTGATGATAAAATAGATAATATATCAACCACTGTTAATCAGCTAGTATTGGTTTGAAAATTTGTAGTATATATATATATTGTATGTTGCCCTGTTTCTTTCTTTGTTTCTGATTTGTGTTCTTGCTTTGTTTTTGCTTTTCAAAATAAATAAATAAATAAAATAAAATTCGTAGACTGAACTTACACAAACTGAATGGCCACTACTTTACTAGGTGATATAACATTATGGGGTCACTGTTATATATAAGTCTGCCACCAATTGAAACACTATAATTGATGGATAGTTATAGCTCAAGTTGGCTCAAGTTCATAAAATAGGTATGTACGGATATTTTCAGATGCTGTGTGGTTAAACTCAGAGGTTCCATTGTATTTTCTTTTCCTAAACAATATTTTATTTTGAAGGGGATAAGTAGCATTTCTTCAAATAAGTAAGATGTCATTGTGATCCTCATTTGTTTTCCTTCTTTTATTGTAACATGTGCCATGTTTTCCCTCCTTCCAAACAAAAGAAAAAAAATTTTTAAGAAGTTGTTTATGTCAGTTATTCCAAAATTTCATATCAGTTTAATTAGTGTGTTTTGTTTGTTTGCTTTTTCTGAATTTCTCTGCATGGACTTAGTCAAATCTTTCAATCTGAATATTGAGAAAGTCTCTTGTATTATGTTTTGGTAGTTTCCTTCTCTCAGTTTTCACTATGACATCTACGTTAGTCTTCTACTACTTAGAAAGTAGGTTTTGTAGATTTGTTTCCCCTGGTTTTCATCTGTTTGTCTTTTTGCTTTGTTTTTAGGAGATTTCATCAACTTCTAAACCTTCAATTGTTTTTGCTCCAATAATCATTTAAAATACTTAGAGGCCAGTGAGATAGTTCAGTAGACTAAATTGCCTGCTTAGGCAAGCTTAGGCAAGCACAAGGACTGCAGTTCGATCCCAGGCACCACATGCAGTGCCAGCCCTGCTTGCAGGGCTAGCTGAACCAGCAAGAGTCAAGGCATGGTAGCACACACCTAGAATCCCAGCACTGGGGAGGCT
>NW_004524691.1:7969958-7979947 GCF_000260255.1 Octodon degus | reverse complement strand
ATTTTTTTTTTCCAGTACTGGGGATTGAACTCAGGACCCTATACCTTTTCATATTAAAAACCCTAAAATTTTATACAGTCTGTCTATGGATAGAACTTGCCAAATGTGAAAGTCAGCTGGACATTTAAGTCAGTTTGGGGAAGTCTTTAAAATCTATTTTTCTTTTTCTCTTTTCTTTCTTTTTTATGTTTCTTTTTTCTCCTTTCTTCCTTCTTCCTTCCTTGCCTGAGTGTACATACCAGACTTCTGGTATTCTGAAGAAAATGGGGAAAGAAGCCATGGGTCCCACTGTCTAGTATATAGACATTCACTTGACTCCTACTATGGGTCTAGATGGCCCCCTGAAGCCTCTTGTACTTTTAGATGGAGATTTTTGTACATATCTGAATCTAGAGTATGTGATTTTCAAGGTTTAATGTTGATATTAAAGGTATGACTGCTATCCCTGTCCTAGGCAGGTACATTGCATACAACATAAGAGATAGAAACAGGCTTGTCTCTTTCTCTCTTGTTGCTTTTGCTGTTTTCTGCCCCCATGAACTGTTGCCCCTCTGCCATGTGCCACTTTGCCTTGGAGCCAGCCTGAAACCTCTACAAACTATGAGTCAAATAAACTTTTCCTCCCTTAACTTTAGACATCAGGCAGTCTGTCTCAGCAGTGAGAAAGTAACTAAGACCTCTTCACTCCTGCTCCATTTCAACCCTTTACTTTACCATCATCCTCTGTCACACATAATGTCCCTATGATAAAGTTTCTCCAGAAACTTGCCTGCCTCACGACAGCCACAGAGGTAAAGGAAGGGAACAAGTGTTCCAGTCTGTCTGTACACTACTTCAATAGAACCTCTGCTTCCAGAGCTATACATCAATCCTTATATCTCTGATATTTCAGTCCTTTAAAGCTCCTGCAGGTGCTTCTTCTTTTTGTTTATTTTTGAATCTCAGCTTGTCTTTAGCTTCCTTTGGACAAAAATATATGATAGAAGTGATGTCATGTGACTTTGGGGCCTCAATTTCAAGAGATGTTCCAGCTTCTGCTCTTACCCTTTTAAAATTCAGTCCTCAGGTTTCCATGTAAGATGACAATGAGGATGTGAAGCTACATGGAGGAAAATTGAGGACCCCGTTGGCTGCCAGATGTATGAATGCAGGTCTTCAAAATCCAGCCATTCCTCAGCCAACATGTCATGTAATCACAAGTGTTATGACTAAGCTCAATCAAACCCTCATGAAACAGAGAAAAACATCATAGCTAAGTCCTACCCAAATCACCAGTCTACAGAATTACAAACACTTATTAGACTCTGTAATTCATTTGTATAGCAAAAAAAAAAATGAATATAGTAGTTAGGTTTGATATCTGCAAATTACAAATGTATTGGAAAAAATGCATATATAGATAGAGATCTTTTCTTTGAAGAAGATAAAATAAATATATCAATCTATTGACATTTAGTAAATATAAGAAAGATATTAACACATATTATTTCCATTATATATATATATGTGAAATTATAAACATTTAAATTTGGAAGAAATAAAATATAAAATAAAACAGTACTGGCAAAATGTATCTAACTATTAAAGGCAAGTGTGTGTATACAGGTATATATAGTAGTTTTTATCCATGCAATTTTCACAATAAAGTTTAAAAATACACAGCAGGGATGACAACCAGAATGTATGTTACAATTTTTGCTTTTAATCCAATTCAACTGACATGCCCACTGTTACAGACTTAGGTAATCTACCTAATTTCCAATTCTTTGTTTTTGTTCTAGCAAAGACTATTTCCCTCTGATGAGATTGAAAATGGCAAAATTCTCACTCCCTAGCTCAGATGCACTTAGAATATGAGCGTGTGACCCTTCCCTGGACACATTCCTCTGAAAAGCAGCTATTTTTCTTGCTGCAGTTTTAGTAAGGAGTTTACTTGGATGAAACCAAACTCTAAATTTTGTCTGCCCTACAATGAGTAAACAACTTATTTATTATTAAAAGAATTATTATTTAGTTATTTTAATCTGAGCCAGGCTGCTTAGTGCTTTCTTCAAGTATGTGCAGTTCATGACTTTCTTCAAGTAGTGCCCAGCAATCTGGGCAATTATGTACTAGCCAGCTTCACATTCCTATGGTAAAATAGCAAAGCAATTAACTTATAAGGAGACAAGGTTTCTTTTGGCTCCTAGTTCTCGAGGTTCAAGTCCATGACTGGGATGGCTTTAACACCTCAGACCCCTGGAGAGGTGGCACAGCATCCAGGATGTGTGATGGAGCAACACATTATGAGATAAGAAGTGCAGAGACTGGGCAGTCGGCATTCCAGTCTCTTTCAAGGGTATATTATTGCTCAGTGACCAAGGACCACACTCTGGATACACAGATTTTTGAAGAACGCCTATGCAAATCACAGGAATTTATATACAGCATGTAGGACTACCCCTTTCTGACTCATTTCTAGGGATTTCTTCCTACTTATTCAGTTTTAATTCCTTTGAACTTTGCCCTCTGGTTCCTCAAGCTAGAACTGAGGTACAGGAGTTGGGTTATCCTTCATGAGGCCTGTTTCTGAAGATAGAATATTTTTTTTAATTTTTTTTGTTGTTTTCCATAATTTTATTGAGAAACAAATAGCAATGGGACAATTTCAAACAAAATTGGTAGGACAGTTTCAATAATTAACACATTGCATACATTCTTCCTAGTGGTTAATTGCTGTACAAGATGCAGACATGATATCCTATTTACAAACACCATTAGAACAAATCACTCTATTCATTAAGAGAATGTAACTATATATCTAACTTAACCACTCTGAATACACAGATACAAAATGGAGATTCATCTGTATACCCTTTTTCTATTAAGTTCTGTTATTTGAATATTATAGGTGTATAAACTCAGCAAAATATTCTAAAAGAGTCCAGTAGCCCATAATAGTATTGGGTCTTCTGCAGCCCTCCTTTTTCTCTAATTTTGGTCTGCAAACTTAGGTTGTTAACCATCCAGAAGACAAGCTTATTGTTATTACCATACAACCTAGGCTGTTAAGCTTAACCTCACTATCTGTCTGAATATCAAACATCTTAGGCATAACATGGAGCAGGTATTTTTAAATGTTTTTTCATCATATTCGTAGGGACTTAAAGTTCGAAATATCAATACTTGATGAAAAATACTAGCTTCTATTTTTGATCTCCAACACCTTCAGGTAATTGTTCATGTTTGCCTCTATTTGTAATTGTTATGTGCAGGAGGGCTGGACTAGTAGAAGCTACTTCCAATTCACAATTCTCCTTCAGAAGATAAAGTGAAGATACCCAGGCATGCACTATTATCAGGTATACAACTTTACTGAGTATATAATATGAAGAAGGCCAAAATATATTTTTTAAAAGAGTTTAATCTTGGGGCCAGGGAGATGGCTGAGTGGAATAAGGGCTTCCCTGGCAAGCACAAGGGCCTGAGTTCAATCCTTGGTTCCACAAAAAAAAAAAAAGTTTAATCTTACTTTGTACTAAAAATTTCAATTATTTTCTTTGAATAATTGCTAATATTGAACATGTTCATTATAATAGGCAAGTGAAAAGCACCCACTGTCTTATATTTAAAACAAATAAGGCTATTAATTTTTCTTATACACAAGAAGGAACAAGGAATTTGAGTCCTGAATTGATAAAGTACCTACATTTTCAAAAGAGGATGGAAATTTGGAGTTTTGTTTCTGCAATTCAAAATTTGAAAGAAAAACTTTCCACATTTCAAAATACCATTTCAGTTTATCTTTTTTTTTTAATTACTTAGAGATCATACATATGTGGACTATAGCCATCTGTCAGCTTTCAAGAGATGAGAAAAGCTGAGTGTATGACCAAAGTTATTATTTTATGGACATAACCTGCATCTACTTAAGTTGCACAAACTTCAGGGTTTTCATATTTTTAGTTGTTGCAAAACTAGCACAAGATTTCTTTAAAAAGGCTACCACAGATGCTGCGCCATTAAATAGACCTAGTTATTTAGTAAAAACTATATGAGGTCATTGTCACAGACAGAACTCCTTCACTAGGCTCTGGTATAGTAGGGAAAACTCAAATAGTCAGTCATGCTAAAGTTGCATATCATCAGGCATGGTGGCACTCGCCTGTTATCCCAGCCCTTGGCAGGCTAAGACAGAAGGTTCACTGAATTTGAGGCCAGTCTTGGCTACATAGTTTGTGGTCAGTGTGAACTGCATAGCGAGACCCTGTCTCAAAAAACTAAAACACCAAAAAGAAACAAAAAAGTCGAATGCCATCAAGCTGGAACTAAATTATATTATCTTTGAGAAAAAGGGATATATGGAAGATATGAACAGCAACCTTTTTCTGGAATTAAGGATGTATTCCATAAGAATAAGAACTACTTCCACCTTCCATCACCACCTGTTTTTATGGTGGATGTAGATTTTGGCAAGCTGAGAGCTTCACAGTTCAGTTGATATCTCTTGCTTTACTTCTGCTTTTTTCCCTCCTCATGACCACTTTAAAAAACCCTAATTTAGGGGCCAGGAAGATAGCTCAGTAGAATCAGCGTTTACTTGGCAAGCTCAAGGGCCTGAGTTCAATCCCTGGTTCTGAAAAAAAAAAAAAAAAATCCTAATTCAAAGATAAGTTAATTTTCTGAGCCGAATCATTTTATTTGAGTATATTATACAGGAGTTAGAAAACAAATATATGATATTTTGATATTAACATTTTGGAGGAAATTAAAACCAGAGTATAGCACAAAAAATGAATGGCTTTCATAATACAAATTAAATAGTCAATTGCAGTGCACAGAGAACATCTGCTAACTCAAATTAAAATGAATGAGAAACTAAATTAGA
Source organism: Octodon degus (assembly GCF_000260255.1). Classification (NCBI taxonomy): domain Eukaryota; kingdom Metazoa; phylum Chordata; class Mammalia; order Rodentia; family Octodontidae; genus Octodon; species Octodon degus. The sequence goes on along the minus strand of NW_004524691.1, from coordinate 7,975,080 downwards.
ATTGCTTTTTCCATCTAATCACATAGAAGACTAAACATATTAAGGGCTAGATATTCTTAGTGTTTTTAAGGCATGGTTTATTAGTGAGTGCAGTATGGAGATTGAAGAAACAAATAAATAGTATTCTAGGGGCCTGAAGGAGCTAATGGTTCTTAGATGCTTGGTGCTTCATTAACAGCTGGGCAGAACCACTAGACAATAGTAATTGTGTAATGACAACAAAAGATAGAGAATTTGTTCTAAATCTCAAACCAATATCAGTCATATTCCTTTTGCTTGAATTGAACCATTTTATCTTGTTTTAATTACCTTGCTATCAAATTCATTATCTTAAAATGCACATATATTATCAAAGTAATTTTAACCTTATTTTTGATTTCTGGGTTCTAGATTCCCTAAAAACAGTAGAAAACATCTCACCATCAGAAATTAGAAAGCCTTAGTTATGGGTAGTGATTCATATTCCTAGGACTTGTAAAGCTGATGCAGGAGAATTGTAAGTTCAGGACTAGCCTGAATTAAATAGTAAGACCCCATAGCAAAACAAAATAAAAATAGAAACATTAGCAGAAAGAGGCAAAAATACAATGCCAATTTCTTCTAAGTACAGCCCCCTGATAGCCTCTTCCTCCCTAACCCTGTGATTCTCCTCATTGATTTGTTTAATCTTGGGATCTGACTCCTGTCTTTTTGAATTTTATTTCATAAAAAAAAACAATGTTCTGCTTTCCTCAGTAACACAGAGATCAAAGTTACTTCAAATCTCAAAAGTTAAATTAGCATCACCCCAATCCAAAAATTACATGAATGCTCTTAAGCATTTTACACTTTTACAATGCTAAAAAAAAAAACAAATGAATGGTTTGTATGAGTAGGAAATATTTTCAATTGTACATAATATGAAACCTAAATAACAATGCTTTAAATAAATTATGGTAGTTATTTTCTTTTGATATTTTCAAAGAAACTATCAAAGATCCAAGGAGATTTCTGCTCTAACATCACTAGTACGTAGTTTTCATCCTTAGGAGCTCTTTAAGATATCAAGACAGCTGCTTCTTTTTCCACTTTCTTCTATATTATAGGAAGGAATAATGAAAAGGAAGAAAGGTAAAGGGCATGTGCCAACTTAGCTGTAACTGTTTTAGAACTTCCCTAAACATCTCAAGTGGTAGATTTATTTGTCCGGGGCCAGAGCCCTGTCATATGCTCAACTCTTGCTAAAAAGGAGACCAAGTCAGGTTTCTAAGCTAAGCTATCTATACATGGCCATCAAAAATAAAATGGACACCCAGTAGTGAGAAAGAAGAGAATTTATATCAGGCAGGCAACCAGCACTACTAGCTGGGATGAAAAAAATACCTAAAGATATCATAACAGATGCAGAGGGGAAAGACATAGATTAAAGTAATTTCAGAGATAAAATGAAGAGTAGACAAAGATGACCTAACAAGGGTAAGTGATGTTCCTAAGGTAAGTCTCAAGAAAGTGAACAGGAACAAGGAAAGAAGATGGTAGATTAGAGATAGCAGCACTCCTGAGTCACTCAGATTGATCATCAGGATTTATGGAGTAAAAACAACAGAAACATGAAAAAGCAAGGCAACAAGATACCTAAAAAACCAACAGTTCTAAGTCTTTTTTTCATCCCAGCTAGTATTGCTAGTTCCCCAAAGCTGATCTCATGGGCATTGAAATAGAGGAAGCTACTGGTGAAGAACTAAAAAGCCAAATGTTCAAAATACTTGAAGAACTAAAAAAGGAAATGTAAGCAAATTCATAAGACGTTCAGCTAGCTCAGGTAAAGATTTTACTAATCACATAAAGGGCGTCAGTAACAAAATGTTTGATGAACTGAAAGAAAGAAAGAAAGAAATTAAGCTTCCAAAGATAATACAAGGCCTGCACAATCAAATATGGAAAGAAAGCAAGCAAAAATGCAAGATATAAAAAAAAGTGAAACTCATGCCCATCATATCCGACCATTGTGAGTAAAAGTGTCAGAAACAAAAGACAAAGTGCATGTAGTCGGTCATAAAGTAAAAAATGCTCTAAAAATGAAAAGATGCCATTCAAACAGGATCCAACAACTTCTAGATAATTCAAAGAACAAACTCAGAACTTAAAGATTAAAGGAAAAATTAAAAGATGAATCAAAATGCATAAAATATTTTTTCACTGAAATCATAACAGAAAATTTCCAAATATAGAGAAAGAATTCAATACTAAAATACAAGAGGCCTAGAGAACCCTAAATAGCCATAACAAAAAAGAAACTCTCCACCACACATAATCAAAATCCAAAAATTCAGCAAAAGGAAAGAATAATGAAATCTAGTAGAGAAAAACAGAAACTAGCCTATAATGGCAAACAAATGTTACAGAATAACAGCAGATTTCTCAGTACAAACTTTAAAGTCCAGGAAAATTTTGAGAAAAATCTTTCAAAACTTAGAGAAATAATTCTTTGTCAAATAAGATTTTTATATTCTACAAAAGTATGTTTCAAAACTATTAGAGGAATAGATTTTCCATGACAAAGAAATCCTAAAGAAATATATGACTTCTCAACCAGCTGAAAACATTTAAGGACTCCTAGGCCAAGACAGAGAGGCCACAAACACCAAAATCCCAAATGATGCCTAAGTGGAAAAGTAGTTAGACAAAATGAAAACAAATCAGCAATGTCAGGATTCAGGAAACATCTTAGAGCAATAACTGTCAATGTCAATGGTGTCAAACTCCTCAATCAAGACTAGAAAATTGGTGCAAAAACAAAACTCAACCACTAACTGACTAAGGGAGACACCCTCATCTACGAGGAAGCTCACTGACCAAAAGCAAAAGACAGAAATGGTACTTCATGGAACTGAAGCCCCAAAGCAAGTAGAAATAGTTATCTTATTTTCAAACACAGTAGACTTCCAGCCAAAATTGATCAGAAGAAGCAAAGATGACAACTACCTACGAGCAAAGGAAACACTTCAACAGGAAGACAAAACAATTATAAATATTTATGCATTGAGTTTTTGTGCACCCAACTTTGTTCAACAAAAACTACTGGAATGAAAAACAAACAAACAAAAAACAGCAACACTGGAATGAAAGGATAAATAGGGGCTGGTAAGATAGCTCAGTCTAAAGCACCTGCTTAGGCAAGCTTAGGCAGGCGCAGGGAACAGCAGTTGGATCCTTGGCACCACATGCTATGCCAGCCCCGCCCTCAGGGTAGACTTAGCTGGGAAAAAAAAAATAAAGAAAAGAAAGGATAAATATATACCAGTATGACCATAGCGGGGGATTTCAGTACCATACTCTCACAATTAGACAAGTTAACCAAACCAAAAAAAAAAAAAAAAAATCAAAGTTAAACCACACCATCATAAAAAAAATGGACTTAACAGATATCTATAGAGTGTTTCATCTAGCAACAAAAGAGTATACATTTTTTCTCAGGAACACATAGAACTTTTTCCAAAATAGGCCATATCTTAGACCACAGAGCACATTTAAATAACTGAATACAAAACAACTGAAATTCTCCCCCTGCATATTATAGGATCACAGCAGAATGAAGTTAGAAAAAAACATTAAAAGAAACCACCGAAAACTACACAGCACAAAGCAAGTAAATAATAAATTGTTAAATAATGAATGACAGAAGTAAGTTAAGGAAGGAATAAACAAGTTGCTAGAATCAAATGATAATGGGTATAGTGTATATATTACACTATATGTGTAATATGGAAATAGGATCAGACATGTCTAAAATGTAGACAATTGCTCTTCTTTCAAGGAAAGTTGCTCAAGTGGTCCTCCACAGTTCCCTCTTCTTTGCTTTGAAGAAGTTTGCAGCAGGGTCAGTCATGGCTGTATAGCCTTTAGTTGTTGAAGGTTTGAGAACATTTTGTGATACGCTTTATTGAGAAGGATTATAAGCAAGAGAATGAGTACACCAATTCCAACATAAAACCAAAAGTGAGACTTGAGATATGTAAATGAATTCTTTTTTTTTTTTTTATAGCATCAACAAACCCACCCCAATCTTTGACTCGGGTAATGTGGCTGTCTGTTGTGACACTGACAGCAATTTTTTCTGAAGATCGTCTATATCCACGTAATATTTTGGAGTGCACCTTCTATATGTTATTTTATCACTTCCCATAGATATATGTTTTTATCATATGCTAATGGGGTGATACAAACATGAGTCATATTATATATGAGACATTTAAAACCTTGTTATAATTGTAAACTTTTAAATTTATTTCCCATTCAAAGGATGGATGGAGGTTTCTAAAATGCTCGCTTGGGTATTTAATCTTATATTAATATTTCAATGAATTTAACCAATGTCATCAGAAATTTTTGTCCAATTGTCTACAAAATGAGCAGTTAATACTGAATGTGCTAACATCTTAGAGCCAATAACTGCACTGGCTATCAAAAGCACCAAGGGAGTCCTAGCACAGGACTGGTAAGTGTGTGGGAGAGCTTCCAGCTACACTGCACCAGTGGGACGTACTAATGGTCCCAGCACAGGTGCAGTGTGGGTGAGTCCCTCTCCCACCCCCTTGGGACTCCCACCACCACTGCTCAGCACCTCCGCAACCCCGACCGTGGAGTAGGAATTTCTGCCACGTTCCGGGAACCCCAGACCCAGTCCTAGCCCAGGCCCGGATGACCCCATTACTCCGCAGCAACTCCCCTACCCCACCCACATAGTAGGAATGTCTGCCCCGTTTGAGAATCCCCAGACCCAGTCCTAGCCCAGGCCCAATCTGCAACTGAACTTCAGTACATGCTAAGGTTATAGCTACAACAAAGATCTACAACAAAAGTCAGAAGACAGTGCCACACAAAATGACGAGAAGGAACAAAATGCAACCTCGGTACCCAATCCCACCTGTAACAAGTGCAGAGGACACTAACACAGAACAAACTGGGAATCACACAGCTGAAAGCAATGAATCAATAGCTTCTGAAATAAAGAAACAGCTGCAGTAGGGTATAGAGGAACTCAGATAAGAAATCCCTGAATTAATAACATCTGCAGTAAAAATCAAATGTAGAAACATAGGGAGGAAACCCAATGCCCACCCAGAACAAGTGCAGAGGACAC
>NW_004524691.1:7961305-7962708 GCF_000260255.1 Octodon degus | reverse complement strand
ATTATATTTTAAAAATAGGATAAATAATTCTATACTTCTCATGTTTGCACATAAGTCCAAAAATCCTATCATATACAACCTTGAAGCAGGACAGTCCTACAATATTCCTTTTCCTGTCTCTTGCTTTCATTCACCACCCCCTTCTTTTGGTTTACTTTTTATGCTTTGTTTTCATACTTTTCTGCTGGGTGGTTAAAACCAAGATAAAGCAAGACCTATATAACAAGAAATGTAATTTTTGTATGTGACAAGGTCAGTCAAATCCCCTCAGGATTTATCCTGTTACCCTGTACCACATTTTGTAGATCCTTTGTCAGTGTCAGCCATGTGGATGAGTCACAGCCATTGCTTGACTAATTTGCTCTCTGTGAAGGCCTGAGAGAATGTTTTCTCTCCATGTGACTCTCCTTAGGCACACTACATCATCGTTCATTTTCCTCTGTGGCCCCATAATCTCCTTGATCATAAAATTTGGGACAAAACTGAGTTACATGACATTATAGTACAGGTTCTCCTATGTTGTGAGTCTTCACTGACCTTGAAAAGCTAGGGAAAATATGTTGGCTGTCTTGCAGCCCTTCTTTTTCTCTAATTTTTGGTCTGCAAACTTAAGTTGCTAACCCTCCAGAAGAGAGGCTTATTATTATTACCCTCCACATAGACAATTGAGCTTAACCTCACTATCTGTCTGGATATCACACATCTTAGACATAACATGGAACAGGTATTTTCCACCAAGTATTGGTATGTTAAACTTTGAGTCCCTCCAGAATATGAAGAGAAAGGATTAAAAAGATAAAAAAAAGAATACGCATTTACATATTTTTACACAGAAATTTACAAATCTAACAATATACAGCCTTGTAGCAGGACAGTCCTGTGACATTTTTTTTGTCTCTTGTGAGAAAACCAAATTTGATATCATTTTGATTAATTGATAACCTAGGGGGAAGAATTAAGTCTAGGGGCTGGGGAGATGGCTCAGTAGTATAAGCACTTCCCTGGCAAGTACAAGGATCTGAGTTCAATCCCCAGTTCTGCATAAAAAAAAAAAAAGGAGAAGAATGTAAGTCTATGACATAGATTGTATTTTTGAACAAATGATCCAAAAATTTAAAAGAAAAAGGAAAGAGTAAAATTGTTGAGCTCAAATAAAAAAGAACAACTGTTCACAGGTATAACAAAGAAACAAGTACACAGCTTATCAGATTGGTCAAACATCTTGCAAAATCAGAGTACATTCAGATATATTTTTGACCAAACTGAATTATAGTAACTCTTTTACAATTTTAGGAATCTATAACTACAAATAAATTAGCTAGAAATTTCTATTTGTCAATTAGCAGAAATCTCTTACAAGAAAAATTTGGAAGGAACATAATATTTTATGTAAATTGTATGCA
>NW_004524691.1:7954321-7960719 GCF_000260255.1 Octodon degus | reverse complement strand
CACAGGACCTTGCCTTCCAGGGCCTACCTGCCCACATGTTCTTCCAAGTGTGGCTTCAAGCCATTTACCCAAACAAATCTCATAATGTATTCATTTTAAATTTTGGAACATGAGAGTTGTGGTTCCCTCTGAACAAATGAAAAACACTGGGTGTCCTGCCCCACCTTCCCACCCACTGGCCCAAAAGTCCCCGCAGAGAAGGCATTTCCACTGTTCTGAAACCCAAAATAAATAGAAAGAGCATCAAGTGTGAATGGTACGATGGCGTGGAGCAGGCCCAAAAACCCGTCAGGCAGAGGTCACTGTGTGGGACAGTTTCAAGGTGTCATTTGAGTGAGGACGTGCTGCCGTGGTGGAGCTGGAGTGGTGCCACCTGCCACAACTTGTCCAGGAAGTTGTCCAAAGCTGGCCCTTGTGCTTGTGGGTCTCCACCACCACCTGGCTTGGGTGGCTGCTATTATCAAAGGGGTCACCGGGCAGGATCTGCCAGTGGTCGAACACATACTGGAGGAAGGCCTGACCACCCGTGTTGGACCACAGGTCGGCAGTGAGGCCCGAAGGACTCATTGATGGGCAGGTAGGCCTTAACCACGAACATAGGGGTGCCAGCCACCTGGGACTCCTTGAAGACATGGCCTCGCTTCCTGTTCAGGACATCATAGATCCCCCAACCACTTGTTCTGGACACTGGATCTCCGCAAGGTAGATGAGCTCCATGAGGCACAGCTGTGCTGTCAGCATGCTGGCTTATAGGCAGCACCATGCGTGGGGATGATCTGACCACCCCCACGGTGGATGACGTCGGCATGCAGGGTCACGTCATGGACATCAAAGCACACTCCATGCATATTTTCCTCACATAGCACCCCCTCCTTGGTGGCCCACTGGAAGCTGGCCACCACACTATCCTTGATCTCACTGACATACTGCAGCCCCTTGGTGATGTTGGTGAGGATGTTGGGACCAGTGCCATCAGGGCCAAAGCACCAGATCTTGTGGTCCTCTGCCACGTCCCACTCATATTTCTCAGCCAGGTAGCAGGCATGCTGCTTTAGCTCCTGGTGGGCAGACATCTCACCTTTGTCAATGTCCTCAGGCAGGCAATCCGGGAAGGGTCATGCCTTCATGTACAGGAGGTTGTGCTTGTTGGGGGACTTGAAGAGGCACATCAGGTTCGACTCATCACTCACTGTCTCCCAGTATGAGACCACAGGGTCCGATTTCTTGATGGGGATGCAGGTGTGGTCCTCCTCCAAGTCCTTGAGGCAGATCTCCAGGTGCAGCTCTCCAGTGCCCGTGATGATGTGCTCTCCCGACTCCTCAATGATGCATTGCACCATGGGGTGGGACTTGGCGAGCCGCTTCAGCCCGTCCACTAGCTTGGGAAGGTCAGCCAGATTCTTGGCCTCCACAGCCACTCTGACCACAGGGCTGAAGCTGAAATTCATCACACGCATGCTGTGGGCATGCTCAAAGGTGGTGATGGTGCCAGTCTTCACTAGGAACTGGTCCACACCCACCAGTCCCACAATGTTCCCACAGTGTACGTCCTCAGTGAGCTCCACATAATGGCCCATTATCAGGATGGTCCTCTGAATGGGCTTCAGGTAGAGGTCCTCCTTCTTCCCAGGGGTGTAGTTAGGGCCCATAATCAGGACCTTTAAGCTGATGGACACCAGCCCTGAGAAGACGCGTCTGTTTTGGAAATGTACATCATTTGGGGACCTTTAGGGTCACAGCTTTTAATGCCCATGGGGGCCTCATCATCTAGGAGCCCCTCATATAGCAGCTCACAGCAGTACTTCTGTGTTGTGACAGGCAATGGCAAGTGGATCATGATCATCTGTAGCAGTGCATCCCCGGCTGGCAGCCAGCGGCGCCTCACAGCCTTGAGCAGTGGCTTGCCCTTTTTGTCTTTGTCCTCGCTGTCCAGCTTAATGTCCAGCTCCTCAATCAGCTTTGCCATCTCCTTTTTCTTGAAGTTCATGATTGCATCAAACACCTTGAAGATGGGGTCCAGGATGAGCTGACAGAAAGTACGAGGCAGCTTCTTTCCATCAGGACTGGTGGCTGACTTGCTAAACTTGCTGTTGGATGGATCGAAGTACCGGTCATCCCACAGCTTCTTCATCATGTTTTCCACCTTCTTGGCCCACTTAGCAGGCTCCAGCTGGCCCTCCCCCTTGGCAGTGAACTTGGCCACGTACATCTCTGTGAACTGCTTCAGGGTGAAGGCCCAGCCATGCAGGCCTGACCCAAAGCCCACAGTACCAAGGACAGGGTCATTCATGGTGTTGCCCATGGGGCTGCTCTCGCCCTCGCCATAGGTGAAGATGATGATGTTGACGTTCTCCACTATGCCCTGGAAGGTCTGGTACAGCTCCTCAGGCTCCAGCTGTAGCTCTAGTAGGGCACGGTCCATCTTTATCATCATGAGTACAGTCTTGATGCGCTCAGTGACAGCCTCCTGCAGCACTGTCTCTGCACACACATCTGACACACAGTCCACCACCACTAAGATGCCATCAGTGATATGTAGGGCAACTGTCACCTCTGAGGAGAAGTCCATATGCCAAGGAGAGTCAATGAGGTTGATGAGGAAGCCAGAGCCATCCTTGCTCTGCTTGATAAAGTTCAAGTCATTCTCAGAAAGTTCATAGAAGAGGGAGATAGCGGTTGACTTGGTGATACAGTGCTTTTGCTCACCCTTCCGGGTGTCAGTGAAGCTGGTCTCACCAGTGCGATTGGATGTGATGATGCTAGCTTTGCACACCAGGGAATCCATCAGCGTGGACTTGCCGTGGTACATGTGGGTGATGACAGACATGTTGCAAATGTTGGCCTTCTTGTCTGTGATGGCCTGGATCTGGTCTACAGTGAAGTACACCATGGTGGCAGATGTTGCTGGATTCTCCCAGACAGATCTGACTGAACTGAGCTATGCCAAGGATGGCTGTGATGATGGCAGAAGAGCCCTGGCTTCATTCTTTTCTATCAGCTATACAGCAGTCTCCAAAGTACCACTGCCATATGACAGTGCATCACCTTCTTGAAAAGTGAAACCAATTCATGATACAGCCAGACAACATGCTCTGGCACCCAGATAGGTTGTTCAGCATTCTGTGTTCAACATAAGCACAACTTTGACCCCAACTTAGTTTTTTTTTTCTTTTACCTGATTGAATTATCTTTTTGTTGTTGTAATTTTAGCCTTAGTATAATTAAAAAATTTAATAGTACATACTGCCAAACGAGGTCTATTATGAGGTCTATTATGAGGATTGATTCCCCATTTTGTTTTTGAAATTTAATTTTGAGCATACATGAGCTTGTTTAACAATTTTTAGGACTTTAGGGTTATGAGGAATGTCCTTCATAATGGAAATATGAAAGGTTTTACAAAACATTTAGAAAGCAGTACTTGTATATGCTGGGCCATTGTCAGTCTTAAGTGCCCATGGACAGCGAAAATACTAAAGGCATCTAAGAAATGAGCAATGACATATTTAGCTGCCTCACCAGTGTAGGTAGAAGCAAAAATAAACCCTGAGGAAGTGTCCACTGAAACAAGAATCCAGCAAAAATAGCCAAACTCAGAAATGTGAGCGACATCCATCTGCCAGAAATGGTGTGTTACTCTCGGGGATTGACCCCCATAGAAAGTGAGAGAAGATGTATTATGCATGAGGAACATTGTTTAACAATGTTGAGCCTGTTCTTTGGCTAAATGGAACTGTTTGTGTAAGGCAGAAGCATTTTGATGACAGCTGGCATAGAAGGCAGGATCCTGTTGAATGGTATCAGAGGTAATAATAGTGACAGCAGCCAGAACTCTGTCTATAGCAGCATTTTCCTCAGTGAGAGGCCCTGACAACTGGGAATGGGAATGTAAATGACCATTAAAACGGGGAATCCTGCAAGGCCCATATGACAGCTTGTAATTTAGTCTTTTGTGCAAAAGAGACAGCCAGATCCTATATTCTGAAAGAGGAGGTCAATATATAACTTCCCCTACTTGAAGATAATCCATCCATGAAAACAGAGATTCCTCCTGCTATGGGAACTAAATTTATTTTTGTTGAAAGACAAAGACTATCAATAATACCAGGAAAGTTAGCCAATGTAGATTACGAAGAAGATGAAAATTTTCATAATTACTGTTGTTGAACCAAAGGAAAGGAACCAATGAGAATTTGTGCCTCACAACCAAAGCACTAAACAGCATGCATTCACCCATGTGCACTCAGTTCTGCCACAGCATCATAAAAAGGACTAATAGTTTTTTGTGGAGCATGTGGCATGTATAGCCACTGTAAAGGGCCTTGAGACTGCCAAAGAACTTCAGTGAGCATATGCTGAGATGGGAAAATAATATAAAGCATTGACAGAGATGGATCAACTCCAGAGAATTGAGCATTAGAGAGCCAGGTGAACTATATCTAAGGCAGATTTAGTGTCTGGGGTAAGTGCTGTTGGAGAGGTGGGGGCCAGATCCCCATTGAGAATGTCAAAGAGAGGGCCTAAATCATGAGTTGTTAGCTTAAGAGCTGGGCATATCAAATAATAACAAGTGAAGTCTGAAAATCAGTTAGGGTTGCAAGATGAATAACCTGGATCTGAATAGTGTGTGGCACAATGTGTCTTAGTTTAGTTATATAAGGCAACCCAGATTTGTAAAATGTACCCTAGTTTGCATCTTTTGGGGGGCCTGCCATTGCCTAAATGAATCAGAATGGTTATACATTATGATAATGCTAAATTTAAGTGACTGCTTAAGTCTCAACAGAAGTACTGTTCTCAGATGGTACTTCAAACTTTTATACCTGCTTGTAAAAAAACAAAAACTTTTCTATACCAAATAATAATCAGAACTGCCCTCCTCCACATAAAAACAAAAACAAACACATGCAAAGAAAAAATTTAACACAACTATAAATGATTCAACTAAAAAAAAGCAATAAAACAGGCAGTCTTTATATGAATCAAGAGAACACCAAGGACTATAAAAACTTTTAAAATCAACAACATATCCTGTATATGAGGTCAAAAAGAAATCTGTAATTAAATCAAGACAGTTTTTATTAGCTGTATAATCTAAAAAAAGGATGAAAATTTGGACTATAACTCTAAACCACAAAAGTCATCACTGAAATTCACAATTCTTGAGGCAAGGGGCAAAGTTTCTAATTATGGGAAATGTTTTCTTTAATCTTTTTAAATATTTCCACCAATGTAAATCCTACTAAATATGAATTTTTCATGTAATGAATAAGGTAAGCAGATGGATGAGCCTGAGGGACTGGCAAAATGACTTCAGCCACAAACTCTTGACACAGGGTCAGACTATTTGCTGTGTCCTGTGGCAAACAACACTGCTGGAGGCAGCTCATAGGGACCTGATGATTAATAGAGGGTACACTAAAGGCAAGCCACTTTTTATCTTGAGAATGGAGAGGTTAGTTTAAAAAAAAAGTCTTTTAAATCAATCACCTTAAGGTAAAACAATAAAGGCTTCTTTTTCTATTATGAGAATTGGGCATTCTAAGTGTTATTGGCGAATTCTAGGTGTCCGCCATCATCTGTTTATTGATCAGTGTATGAGCCGTTGTAAGCTTCTCCTGAGTGAGGGGTCATTGATCAACCCAAACAAGGTCATCAGATATTCAGAATTGCCCTCCTCCACATAAAAACAAAAACAAACACAAGCAAAGAAAAAATTTAAGACAACTATAAATGATTCAACTAAAAAAAAAAAAGGCAATAAAACAGGCAGTCCTTATAGGAATCTTGAACAGCATCCATTGGGTCAGAGAAGAAATGAAAGCCCCTCCTGAAAATATGAGGATGAGTAACCTATACCAAAATAGTCTTGTTATAGAAAAACTGGAAGAGGTGCTTTCCCTCCCTGTTTTCACCAAGCCCTTGAATAGGAAGGAAACCTTATTGCAACATCTATCAAGTCACCAAAGAGTTAAGACTATCCCACAGTGCCCCCATATCCTGTAATATGTCAGGATCTCATACATTGAGTGGTATGTGGGGGAGGACTTGAGATGAGAAATATCCAGAATGGCCTTCTGCATCCCTCCAGGTTAGTAACTTAGTGCTTCTTCTAGGGCAAGAAACATTGCCTACCCCTATAGATCTGTAGTGGCCACATTCAGACACCATGCTGTAGGCCAAAGACCTTGGATGATGACTGAAATATGCACTCTTGTGTCTAAAAGACCTTTGAATGTTTTTCATTTAGTAATCAATTCCAGCTCAGGATGATCTTGCTTGATCTGTTGAACCCAATAGGTGTCAGAAGACCCAAAACCCTTGGGTCCTCTTTCCTTAGTTATGGATTTCCCAGTTGTTGTCAAAGAATGATCAACTGAGTGATATGGGAGTCTGGG
>NW_004524691.1:7952785-7954221 GCF_000260255.1 Octodon degus | reverse complement strand
TGTGTGTGTGTGTGTGTGTGTGTGTGGCCAGCTCATCCCACAAGGGGGCGGAGCTGACTGGCATGTGGTGCAAGGGGATTGAACTGTGGTCCCTGTGCTTTGTTAAGCTTGTTCTAAGTAGGTGCTTTAGAGCACTGAGCCATCTCACCAGCCCCCACAACCATTTTAGTGACAATGTGCACCATCAATAAGATGGCATCATGGACTGCACAGTTCAAACTGATGCTGCAATGACCTGGGCACAATGCATGTGTACACAAACCATAAGTAAGTGCCTGAGAGTGTCGGGTCAGAGGGAGGGCCATCAAAAGCGTGCAGAGAACATAGGAAATGTTTTAAGAAGATGACCCCTCTGTTGGGGTTGCAGCAAAGTCAGAGCACCAGCTTGCCAGGAGTTCTAAAGGTTGGTATAGGCAACAGTCCTGGTAGAATCAATGCCACTGCCCAAAGTGCTTTTAGATAGCTCTTTGGAGCACAGGTAAGGCAGGCAGTTCGCAGGCATTTGTCTGCTGCTGGTGCTTATTTGCTGTCTTTAAGACCAGTGTGCATCTTGGAGGGTGGAGATCAGGAAAGTTCTATAAATGGAAGTACCTTTGTCATTTTCACAAATGGGCAAAAGTTTCCTGCATTACTAGAAAAGGGAAAAGACAGCAGAAATGGAAATATAAGGAGACATGAAAATATAGTGTGTTTGAAGAACCATGAGTAGTTTGTCTTGGTGGGTTTGTATCCTCAGAGGAGAAGGACGACTAGACCAAGAAATTGGTTAGGGCCTTCATGGTAAAGACTCCTTCCTGATAAGACTATGATTTTTAATTTTGTAAATGCTAAGATTTTATCAGAGCATTTTAAACAGAGAAACGGTACGGATTGATTTGAATTTTCTGAAGATGATTCCAAGGCAAAAAGAGTAGTGGAGAAGAAAGATTTAAAAAAAAAAAAAAAAAAAAAAAGACCAAGGAAGAGTCAGGGATGTTGGCACATATCTGTACTCTCAGAACCTAGAAGGCTGAGGCAGGAAGATTTAGGTCCTTTTGTTGTTGTTGTTTTCTATCTAAGACTAATAAGCATCCTAGAGAAAAATTATGAGGTTTGGAACACTGTCAAGGGCTGGGACTATATGAAAGACAGGATCACTTCAGAACTAGGAGGTGGAGAGGGCTGGAATTAGGAATTGACAACATGTGGTGATAAAAGAGTGTCAAATCCTGGCTGAGTACCAGGCTTCTCTATTTTACAGCTGATAAGTAGTTAACACGAAAACAAGACAGTGAGTGTATCTTTGTGAATAGAAGAGGAAGACACAAGTGCTTTCATTTAGAGGCATCCAGACAAGCTTGATTAGCTATTGGTAAGTAGTAAAGTTCAGTGTAGAGTGTGTGAGAAAATCTGAGCTTTGAAAGACACATTTTTGAGTCCTAGCCCAGGTCCGGTGA
>NW_004524691.1:7943414-7945970 GCF_000260255.1 Octodon degus | reverse complement strand
ATTACTTTGCTAGGATTACTATAACACAATACTGCGGAAATTTATGCTGTCACAATTCTAAAGGCTGTCTGAGACTAGTGTCAGCAAGTCTGACCTCCTTCTGGCTATATTTTCTGTTTTTTAAGTTTATTGTTGTGATTTAGATACACATCATGATTATATTCATCAGAGGAAATTTATATCTGTATACAATATATCTTTCATGTCGTAATCACTCTGCAGTCGGCTGGTGTCTGCCCTAAGCCGTATCCTAATCTTCTTGTCTTCTAAGGAAATCAGTCAGGTTGGATGGGAACCCATGCAAAGGACCTTATTTTAATTTAATTACCTCTTTAAGATACTTAGCCCCAAATGGCATGATGTGAGGTCCCTGGCTTAGGGCGTCACGTAGGCAATTTGAGGGAGACACAACCACATGGCGAGGCTGACACGCGTCTCTGCCTGTTCCTCCTGCATGTACTGCCCTTGTTTTCAAAGTGTCTAGTTACACACTCTCGCCCTCCACCCCAGAAACCTCCACCCCAGAAACCTCCACCCCTGCCAGCATCAGCCCAGGTCAGGCAGCAGCAATGTATTACTCATCTGTGTCCCCAGACACTGCCCTACCACCATGGGCTTCTGAAGTTATTTGAAAGCTTGCCAGAACACTTTCTAAATCTGAGGAGAAATGTCTCGTTAACAAAATAACTTTGCTAGATGAGAAACAGATGGCCCAAGGACAAAAATCAGCCCATAAATATAGTTTGTTTGGTCACATTGTTTTTGTTTTATGAAATCAAGAGTTTTCATTTTTCAAAAACCTGAAATTCTAACGTGTCTTGAAAAACAAGACCAGAGAACTTGAAACTGTTTTGTGTAACAATATCCATTTGGGACTTATAGATAGATACCACCTTTATCTTTTCTTGTAATTTTCATTATGAATATACAATGAATTTACACGTGTCCATCATGTTTCAAAAATTATGAACATTTTGTCAACTTCATTTCCTCTATCCCTACAATTTTAGAGGATTTCTGCTTTAAAGAAAATCCCAGATATTTTAATATACCATTGTGATTGAAAAATATTTAATTTTGTATAGCCACTATACATTACAATTTTCAAAAATGAGTGATAATTCCTTAATATTATTTAAACACATAGTCTATATTCATATTGTTGCTAAACACATAGTCTATACTTATTTTTTTCTGGTCATCTCAAGATTGTCAAGATCAGCCTAGTTTATATAGTGATGGAGCCTATTGTTGGTTGGTTTTTTTGTTTGTTTGTTTGTTTGTTTGTTTTTTTAAATGGCTGGAACAGAAACTGAGACAGTAGGAACAATAGGATCATTTCAGAAGTAGGAAGTGGAGTGAGCTGGAGTTAGACCTGGTAATATGTAAAGATTTTCTCTTTAGGTTGAGTCTATGCTGAACCCCAGATTTCTCTGTTCAGTAACTGATGAATACTTAGTGAGGAAACAAGGAGTTGACCTGTTTAGATCATCACATTTGATTGTTAAGCCTTTCCACCTCCCTTTTAAATACCACTTAATAGTTGAAAAACTTGGGTCACTTGTTATGTAGAATGTCCCAGAATCAAGATTTGGTCCATTGTCTCTCACAGCTTCATTTGACCCATTCCTTTATTTCCTGTACATCATGCAAGCTTGTAATTTGAGTCAAAGCAGTGCTGTTCAATGTCACTGCCTACAAAGAGATCACCCATGTCCATCTGTCCAATAAATAAGTCACATAACACAAGTGGCTAGTGAGCCTTTAAAACAAGGAACTGAATCTAAACGTTTTTCATTTAAATTTAAATAGCCACATGTGGCTAATCATTATAATATTGGATTAGAAGTTTCATTTGATTTGTCTTTAATTTTTAGGAAGGACTCTTTCATAAATGTAATGTGTGCTTTTTTGTTACAACCCATCAGGTATTTGTTCTCTGCTGAAAAATAAGTACCCAACAGGCAAACTTCTGGCATCCTAAGAGTAAATAATTCATAGTGAAAATGTGAAGCAGGGACATTTTGTTCCTGTTGGTCTTATAGAACAGTGGGATGGAAAAAGGAGGAGAGAAACCATTGAGACCAAAGTAACACTGCATGACCAGTTGTAGGATGGGAACAAGGCTTCCACTGTATTTTCTTTCTTTCTTTCTTTCTTTCTTTCTTTCTTTCTTTCTTTCTTTTTTTTTTTTATAATTGCACTGATAATTTCTGCTGATCTTTCCAAAGGTTAATGCTTAAAGCTTTTTCTTTCTGTTTTTATTTATTTTCTTTTAAATTTCTTATAACTTTTTTGTTGATGTTTTCGTTTTTTTAAAACAAATATTTCAAGGGCTGGCCAAATAGCTCAGTGGATTAAATTGCCTGCAAGCAGATACAGGGGCCAGGGGTTCACTCCCTGGGCCTGCCATGCAGCCCCACCCCTGGGGTGCACTGAGACAGCAATTGAGACTGGGCATGGTAATGTGCACCTGTAATCCCAGCTCTTGGGAGGCTGTAAACAGGCAGATCACTACAAGTCCTATCTAGTAGTGAGACCCTGAACACCCTGTAG
>NW_004524691.1:7938243-7942959 GCF_000260255.1 Octodon degus | reverse complement strand
GAGGAGGAGGAGGAGGAGGAGGAGGAGGAGAAGAAGAAGAAGAAGAAGAAGAAGAAGAAGAAGAAGAAGAAGAAGAAGAAGAAGAAGAAGAAGAAGACAACGACGACGACGACAATGGAAGCCTTGTTCCCATCCTACAACTGATCATGCAGTATTATTTTGTTCTCAATGGTTTCTCTCCTCCTTTTTCTATCTCACTGTTCTATAAGACCAACAGGAACATAATGTCGCTGCTTCACGTTTTCACTGTGAATTATTTACTCTTTGGAATGCACGAGTGAGTTGAGAATTGATTGAGGAGAAGCCAGGAGTACACTTAGCTCCAAGTAAAAATAAATACAGATTTGGGTGGTGCACAACTTAAATATTTCATGGTTTTTCTTACATGAGGAACTCAGATTATAAATAAAATTCAAATGAAAAGACAGATAATTGGAAGTAGGGAGATAAGATTTTTCTCAAATGAATAGGGGATCAAGATATGGAAAGAGAAGGGGAGAAAAGAGAGGAAAATAAAAAAGATGTGCTATGTGCATGTGCAAACTCCACACAGGGAATGTAACTATTGTGTACCTTACACATGTACTTACGAAAATAAGTAATAGTGACTGTGGGGGGGGGACCACTCAGACTGCTTCTAAGCTCAGGGGCAGCTTATGGACACCTGAGGAGGACCTGACCCTGCTTGTCTAGTGAAGGCCCACAGTGGGATGCAGTTGTGTAACTGTGACTCAGCCTAAGTAGACACACATGCACTGGTCATGGCACATCTGTAAGAATATAGATATGAGACAACTTATATAGGAATTATACACTCAACATGCAAGCAGCTCTTGCTCTTGTGCTCTGGCTTTTGTGCTTTTGCATTCTTGTACTCTGTTCTGCTCCTTGCTGCCTGCTACTGTTGCTGATGTCTTGCACATGTGCATTCTTTAACCTTGGGACCTCACACTTGGAAATCTCCCTTGGGTCTCCTGAGAGGGCCAACACTGTGAAATAGGGGAAAAAGTTAGTGAAAGAGATTTTTCTACCAGCCTAATAGTTAAATTGTACTCAGGGTTTGCAATAGAATAGATTTAATACAGGACACATAGTTTATAAGATTATTTTATAGTATTCACCCAAAAAAGTCAAATGCAGAAGAGCACAAGAGATCTGTGCACACACTAGACCCAAAGAACCCAGCTGAGGGCCTGGATCCCAAGGCAATAATCCCAAGGCAATGCACAAATCCAGGTGGAGACCTACAGCCTATATGGCCTTTCAAACCCAGCATCAAGCAGCTTCAGTTCAGCTGGCTGTTACAAACTGACCACCAGTTAACCCACTGCACTCATTTTTACTATGTGCTTCTTTTCTTTTCTTTTTTTTTTATTTTTTTATAAAAATTTATTTTATTGAGAAACAAATAGCAATGAGACAGTTTCAAACTCAATTAGTAGAACCGTTTCAATGGATAATTAATACATTGCATATTGTTGTCTTCATAGTGGCTATTCATAGTACAAGATGCAGACATGATATCCTGTCTGAGCACAATTAGTACAAATCTTTCTTTCTGTGCTTCTTTTCTTTGAAGACATAATGTTGCTAGCTCAAAAGTAAACATGGAAATATTTTTTTTTTTCTTTCTGGAAAGTTTGCAAAGCACAAAGCAGAGACCTACACATAAGATCATGGACAAGGCCACTAAGCTAACCAGAGTGATATGCATTTAGAGAGCTTTCTTGTTAGGCAATGGGTATTTCTCAAATCAATGCCCTCAAATCCTAAATATTCGATTAGATATGCCATAGGCCTTTGTCATGAGGTTGTCACTCTGGTGACAGAAGGTGCTACAGCCTCCACACCCCATCAATGATCTTTTCTTCGCTTTCAGTAGATCCATTCACAGAAAGACTTCACTGACAGGAGTCAGGGAATGGAAGAGCTTTCGAACTTTGGAGGAAAATTGTCGCTCCTCCTACTGTTCTACTTTTTAATACATTTGAATTTAGAACACACTGTGGTTAGTACCATACTTCAAACTTGACTGAAATGTGTGCAAAATACAAGACACTGAGGTTTCCACTGTACTTGTGGTGTGTTAAAGAAAGTTCCTGCAACCCTTATGACTTAAATAGTCTGTTGTTTGCTCACTCTGAGGTTTCACACCTTGGTAAAACACTGCAGTAATATGGAGTTGAGAAATTGAGGAAGCTGTACCCAGAAAGTAAAATATGCTTTGAAAAGGAGACGTGAAAGCAAAAGCAAGAGTCCTCTGACTCACATGCATTGCAGGCAGATCAACAGGAAGAAAGAATAAAGATTATCAGATTTACATAGAGAATCTAGATGTTGATTCCCTTTAAAGTTTCCATATTAGAGCACCCCTTAGAACACTTTTATGTGTGTACTTATACCTTGGTTAGAGAACTGCTATTATATAGAATGTATTGAGAATGATTAAATTTTTCTAGCTAGTCCACTGGCAGAAGAATACAAGACAAAAAATTGACAAGATTGACCTGCTCTAGGAAATTCTTGATTAAGGATAATATTGCTTCTAGGTCAATGTAAAGCCACAAGTTCAGATTCTCTCCTGCTCGAAGGAATGGCTGCAACTGAATGGAGGTTTGCACCAGGCAAAGATAAAAAGCTTCAGATGTACAGGAAAGATGGGTAGGTGCAGTGAATCTGGCAGCTGCTGGACAACTACCCAGCTTATCACACTTTACGTTTCTTTGGAAATGTCCCTTATTCTTAGGAATAGATGCTCGATACTGTACAAATTTGTCCCCTTGGTTGGCCTAAAAGTCATTCAGAACTTGAATTACTAGAGCTTAGTCGCTTCAATGGCAGAATTTTAGAAAGCAAATCTCCTATTCCTTAAAGTTCCTTGTGGTTCTTAAGAATGCTGTGGGTGGGGCCTTCTCAGGCACCAATTATTTGTCACCATCCACACAGCTGGAGCCATTGCAGTTTTAGGAGATGGTGAAGTACATGACTTTGGTGATCTAGGACAACCCCTCAGGCTGGGGTCTCTTTGCGATTCCAGAATAGTTCCAGGATATGCCCTACCAGCTATTCAGCAAAGGCAATTGGCTAGGAAAGGTTGCAGACTGGACAGGTGCCACGTACCAAGATAAGAGTACACAAAAAAGTACTCCTCTCAGTTTGGCAGTGGAAGTCAGAATGCTTATTTCCACGAGGAGGATGAAACTAGTTTCCAGTTTGTGGATACAGCACGCACACAGGAGACTGCCTACCAGTGGAACTGGATGAGGTTTGCACAGGGAAACTCCGTTGAGGCAAAGATCAGCGGAAAATGATACAGTTCAACCCACAAACCCTGCCTAAGAGCGCCAAGCAGAAAGCAAGAGAATGTATCCGGCTGCACAAAAAAATTCCAGAAGCAGTTTGGAGTGACACAGAAATGGGACCAAAAATCACAGAAACCCCAAAACTCTTCAGTTGAAGTTCGCAGTGACCGGGAGATGAAAGAGGAAATGGATTTCCCTTGGCTAATGGAGATGCACTACTTGGAAGTTTCAGAGCCACAGGACATTGAGTGTTGTGGGGCCCTGGAATACAATGACAAGCCTTCAACTGCATCACCACGAGGACTGAGAAGCCACTACAGAACATCAAGTCCATCTTCCACACCATAACCACCACGGATGACCCTGTCATCCAGAACCTTGCAAAGACCCAGGGGAATGTGTTTGCCACTGATACCAACCTGTCCACTTTGATGAGCTGTACCCACTGCGTGTATTCCTGGAACATCATAGTCTAGAGAGTCCAAGTTGTTCTTTGACAACAGAGACAGATCTGACTTTGACCTCCTAACAGTGAATGAGATGGCCAATGAGCCCCCTCAGGACAAATGTAATTCCTTCAACTTGTCTAACAACCTGGCCATAGAGGTGACCTACATCAACCACAATTTCTCCCAACAGTGCTTGAGAACAACTTGCCAGTGGGACACAACAGGTTCACTTCCACAGGCGGCAGCAGGAAGAAGCCAAACACAGCAGCCAGATCCAAGCCAGACCCAGCTGGATGAGTTCAAATATGGTATATCCGGACAAAGTAAGCCTAGACACACTGCTAGACCCAGATCTATGAAAGCATCCTCTCTCTCTCTCTCTCTCTCTCTCTCGCTCGCTCTCGCTCTTGCTCTAGGCATCACTGGCTGGAGGGAGGTACTGGTGGGCAGCAGACCCATGTGCTGGGCCTGGGTGCTGGCTGGAGGCAGGAGGCAGGAGGCAGGAGGCCCGT
Source organism: Octodon degus (assembly GCF_000260255.1). Lineage (NCBI taxonomy): Eukaryota > Metazoa > Chordata > Mammalia > Rodentia > Octodontidae > Octodon > Octodon degus. The sequence goes on along the minus strand of NW_004524691.1, from coordinate 7,938,696 downwards.
ACTGTGATCTTTAAAGGATATGAGAGTAGCTGTGAGTACAATGCATGGAGAGGCAAGTAAGTAAACAATAGGTGTATACATGAAAAAAATGTGCTTGTATGCTTGTATTGAGCAAGGTCTCTGTCCAGAGGCACCAGTACTTTCCTCCAGCCAATGGTCAGGCTTGTGTAGCAAAGAGGTAGCAAAACTGAACCAGATCTTTGAATAAATGGACTTAGTGGACATATACAGAGTGTTCCACCCAACCACATTTGAGTGCACATTCTTTTCAGCTGCCCATGGATTGTTATATAAAATAGACCACATACTAGTCCATAGGTCATGCTCAAGTATATGCAAGAAAATAGAAATTATTCCATGCATAGTATCAGGCCACGGTGCAATAAAACTGGAAATAAATGGAAAAAAAAAAAACACAAAATCCCCATAAACACATGGAAATTCAATGATACC
>NW_004524691.1:7924631-7933614 GCF_000260255.1 Octodon degus | reverse complement strand
AAAAAGAAAAAGAAATTAATACAATTTAGATGAAGAAGACAATACATAGAATTAACTAATCAAAAAGCTGGTTCTTTGAAAGAGTAAATAAAATTGATAATTCCCTAGCTAACTTCATCAAAAAGAGGAAAGAAAAAAACTCAAATTCAAGCAATAAGAAATGAAAAGGGCGAAGTTACCACAGACCCTGTGGAAATTCATAAGATCTTCAATAGCTACTCTGAAAATCTCTACTCTCACAGAATCTAAGACACAGAAGACATGGACAGATTCCTAGAAAGATACAAATTACCAAAACTGAATCAAGAAGATATAAAAACTCTCAATAACACCAAATCAACCAAAAAAAAAAAAACCAAAGCAATATCAATCAATGAAACTGAAAATGTAATAATAAAAAAAAACTTATTGACAAAGAAAAGCCCTGATCCTGACTGATTCGCAGCTGAATTCTATAAGAAATTCACAGAAGATATAATCCCAATACTGCTCAAACTCTTCAATAAAATTGAAAAGGAAGCAATTCTCCCAAAAAAATTCTTGAAGGCAGGTATCATACTGATACCCACCTAGAGAAAGATTCAACTAAACAAGGAAACTGCATGCCAATCTCCCTCATGAACATAGATGCAGAAATCCTCAACAAAATCCTAGCATATAGAATACAACAAATCATTATGAAGATTGTACACCATGACCAAGGGTACAAGGATGGTTCAACATATACAAATTTATAAATGTAATACACTATATCAATAGAGCCAAATCCAAAAACTATATGTTCAGCTCAATTGATACAAAAAAAGGCTTTTGACAAAGTCCAGCACTCATTCATGAACAAAGTCCTACAGAAAACTGGAATAGATGGCCTCTATCTCAGTCTGATTAGAGCCATCTATAACAATCCAACTACTAACATAATTCTAAATGGGGAAAAACTGAAATCTTTTACTCTTAGATTGGGTAAAAGACAAGGATGTTCTCTATCACCCCTCCTATTCAATATAGTTCTGGAATCATTAGCTAGAGCCATTAGACAAGAGAGAGAAACAAAAGGAATAAGAATAGGTAAAGAAGTTAAACTATCATTATTTTCAGATGACATGATACTCTACTTGGAAGGTCCAAGAAACTCCACCAAGAAGCTACTGGAATTAATAAGCAAATTCAGTAGCATAGAAGGATACACAGTCAACACCCAAAAGACAATAGCATTCCTCTACAAATGACAAACATACTGATAGAGAAATTAGAAACAATAACTTTTACAATAGTACCACAGCAAATTAAATACTTAGGAATTAATCTAACTAAAGAAATAAAAGATTTATTCATTGAAAATTATAGTACTCTGAAAAAGAGATCGTAGTGGATTTCAGAAAATGGAAGGATATTCCATACTGCTGGACAGAAAGAACCAACATCGTGAAGATGGCCATACTCCCAAAATTGTTATATAGATTTAATGCAATCCCTATCAAAATAGCACTGAGGCCAGGGAGATGGCTCAGTGGAATAAGCGTTTCCCTGGCAAGCACAAGGGTCTGAGTTCAATCCTTGGTTCTGCCAAAAAAAAAAAAAAAAAAAAAAAAAAAAAAAAAAAAAAAAAGAAAAAAAAAAAAAAAAAAAAAAAAAAAAAAAAGAAAGAAAGAAAGAAAGAAAGAAAGAAAGAAAGAAAGAAAGAAAGAAAGAAAGAAAAAAAAAAGAAAAGAAAAACCTATCAAAATAGCACCAAGATACCACATAGACATAGAGAAATCATTCTTAAAATTTATTTGGTACCAGAAAAAAACTAGAATTGCAAAGCAATCCTGGGAAACAAAAGCAAGGTATAACAATCCCTGAGTAGAAATTATACTACAAACCTGCTGTGATGAAATCAGCATGGTTTTGGGGAAAAAAAAAATACCTTAGGATCAATGGAATAAATTAGAAGATGCAGATACAGATCTAAACACACTCAGCCACCTTATCTTCTACAAAAGGGCCAAACATGTTTACTGGAAGAAAGATAGCCCTTTAATAAATGGAGTAGGAAAAACTGGCCATCTATATACTGAAAACTAGAACTTGACCCAGGTCTATCATTCTATGCACTAAACTAAAGTCAAAATGGATTAAAGAGCTAAACATTAGAACAGAAACACTAAATCTCCTGGAAGAGAAAGTAGGAGAAAATCTTGAAGACATAGTGGTAGGCAAACAGTTCATAAACAAAAATCAAACTCTACAGGAAATACCTGAAAGAATTAACAACTGGGGCCTCCTCTTATTGAGAAGTTTCTGCATGTCAAAGGATATTACCAACAGAGTGAACACAACCCACAAATTTGGAAAACATCTTAACTAATAAGCCCTCAGACAAAGGTCTTCTATCTAGAATTTATAAAGAACTAAAAAACATTAGGACCCAATGTTTAAAGACCCAATCCAAAAATGGGCATCTAACACATACTTCTCAGAGGAAGAAATACAAGAGTCAAATAAATACATGAAAAAAAAAAAAGCTCCACATCACTAGCCATTCATGAAATGCAAATTCAAACAACATTGAGATACCATCTCAACCCAGAAAGAATGGCTATCATAAAGAAATCAGCCAACAACAAATGTTGGAGAGGCTGTGGGGGAAAAGGAACTGTTCTAGACTGCAGTGGGAATGTAGACTGGTGCAACCATTATGGAAATCAGTGTGGAGACTCCTCAAAAGCTAGGACTGGACATTTCATTCAATCTAGCTGTCACCCTTCTGGGAATTTTCCCAAAATAACTCAATAAGTCATATCATAGTGATATATGTGCACCTATGTTTATAGCAGCACAATTTGTGTTAGCCAAATCTTGGAAACAACCAAAATGCCCATCACCTGAGGAATGGATGAAAAGATGTGGTATTTTTACACACTGGAGTATTACTCAGTTATAAAGAAAAATAAACTCAAAGGCTTCATAGGTAAGTCGATGCGACTTGAAGGTATACTCAGAAGTGAAATAAACCAGACTTACATGTGTAAATATGGTATTGTCACCCATTGTAAGAACTCAAATGATGAAATAAAACTTGAAAGGCATAACACAATTAAATGGAAAGAGAGAACTTAAGGATTAAACAATGAAGAGAGAAAAAGGAGAAAAGTTAGGAAATATGGCAGGGACAAAAACCATACATTTATATAAACAGGATGGTTAAGGCAATGGTCTTAAGATTTCCATCAGGTTTTTGAAAATAGCAGTTAATGGGTACAGTTCTCGCCCTGACTATCTCTATATTCTGATATCTGTGAACTAAGCAATTACATTGAGAACAGCAATGTGTAATACTAAAACCATCCTTGAAACACCTGTCATTTTGGTCTTCTAAATATGTACTACTTCTAACATCATATCAATTATTGTCATACTCTCTTTAGAGTAAATGTTTGTAAAATATAAAAAGGTAATAAAAGAAAGCGAGAGACAAGAAAAAAAAGTCATAGAAGTGCCCGGATATAATGTTGCATATGGATTGATTTCTAAATTTCTGTGTAAAAATATGTAGTTTTTTAACATTCTATATAGATTTAAATTTTAGAATACCCATGGTTGCTGGAAAATAGCAGTTCCACTTTATATCTAAGGTGTTTGATATTCAGACAGATAGTAATGTTAAGCTTAACTGCTTCTGTTACAGGGTAATAATATCATTAAGCTTCTCTTCTGGATGTTTAACAACTAAAGTTTGCAGACCATAAATTAGAGAGATAGATAGGCTAAAAAGATAGCTAGTATTTTGGCTGTAGCCCTTTAAGGTCAGTGAGGACTCAAGGCATAAGAGAACCCGTGCTGCAACATCCTGTAATTCAGTGGAGCCCCAAATTTTCTAATCAAGGAGATTATGGGACCACAGAGGAAAGTGATCAATGATGTACAGTGTGCCTAAGGAGAGTCACCTAGAGAGAAAAATTTTTCTCAGGCTTTCACAGAGAGCAAATTGGTCAAGCAATGGTTGTGACTCGTCCAGATATCTGACACTGACAAAAGATCTGCAGCTTGCTGTACATGGTTCCAGGATAAATCCTGAGGGGATTTGACTGACCTTGTCAGATAGCAAAAGTTACATTTTTAGTTATATAAGTCTTGCTTTAACTTGGTCTTAACCAGTCAGCCGAAAAGTGTAACCATTAGGTATAAAAAAATAATGCCATATTAATATGCTGAGTTGTAAAAGGCTTAAGTCAACAACTTCTAACAATTGCCAGTTTTGCTGATAACTCACTAGTATTATGGACTTTTGGACTATATTTGGTTATCTTGCTGAATTCAAGTACATAAAATCTTTGGACTGGTTTGAAGTACAAAAATGTCCTTTAAGCACTTCTCCACATATAGCTTCTCTAACTGCAATGGAACACCTATTTCTAACAAAAAAAGGGGGGGGGAATATGTTGGGAGCCATGGAAGCTAGGAAATTGATCAAATGTGTATAGGTGGGACTAGGCCTCAGAGTCTAAAACAAACAAACTACCTCAGTCCTGAGATAAACATCCTGTCCGTTAACGTCTACTTTTTTTTTTTTTTTTTTTTTTGGTGGAACCAGGGATTGAACTTAGGCCCTTGCACTTGCCAGGGAAGTGCTTATTCCACTGAGCCATCTCCCCGGCCCCTAACATCTACTATTAATGTCTACTATTAGTCACTAGGCAACCTCGTGTCATGTGTTGCTAACTTTGCAAAAGTATAAATAAAGGACCATTTTGTTTTTAAAAAAAATATATCTATATCTATATATGTATCTATATATCTATATATATGTATCTATATATCTATATATATAGATACATACACACACACACACACACACACACACATGCACACACAAGATATGATAGATATACAGCTACTTTCTCTTCGGTCATTGAGATTAAAGGTTTGTACAAATATTGTTTAGAAAAGATATGTCTACATCTTGTCCTCTAAATACTATGAGGACAACAATATGTATTAATTATTGTAAGTGTCATACTAATCTGTTTTGAAACTCTCATTGCTATTTTATCTTTTTAGTCATTAAAATGACTTTTAAAAATCATACTACAATGCACGTTGGTAAATTTGCTATCTTTCTCTAGTTGAAGACTCTTAGGGGAATGTATCCACTTGGGCACATTTTTTGTGAACCTATTATTTCTCAACAATAAAATACTTAAAACTGCTTCAGTTTAGAATATGGAGCAGTGGGCCAGCCAGATAGCTCAAAGGACTAAAGCTCCTTCTTAGGCAGACACAGGGACCAGGATTTGATTCCCCTGCATGCTGTGCTGCTCCCACCCTTGGGGCACACTGAGAGGGCAATTGAGACTGGACAGAGTGGTGCATCCTGTAATCCCACTGAGAGGCTGAATACAGGAGGATCACTGAGTCCAATCTGTGTAGTGAGACCCTGTAGACCCTGTACTAAATACACATAAAAAAGTAGAATATGGAGCAGTGTGATTTCCCCAGCTGCAAAATGAAATTCTCAGTGTTTAAACTTGAACCATGTGCTACAATAGAGGGCACCCTCCAGGGTGAACTACATTCAGGTTTGATGATGATGATGATATTATTTTTGAAAAGACTATTTCATAAGTGGTGGTGTCTTTCTACAGGCATATAATAACTGCTTTCGTACCTCTGTAATGCTTAATGCTTGGACTAAATAGTTCACTAGGGACTATAAATGTTGCTATTCGAATTCTATTATTCCTTTTTTAGTTATTTAATAGACTACTTTTAAAAAGAAAAGCTTCACCCCTAACATGCCTACATCCTAATATGCCTACACCCCTAATATGCCTAATATGCCTACAAATGTTTGTGTATGTTTTTCCCATTCTTGTTCTAAGTTTGATTGACAGATGGATGGATGGATGGATGGATGGATGGATGGATGGATGGATGGATGGATGGATGAAGCTACTACTTGTTTATCTAGTAATGTAGTAGGCATAAAAAGACAGGATAAAAGCTTTATATTATTTCTAATTTTCAGAGAAAGACAGTAGATTCTTAATCTGTATCATTGATGACCATATTGGCTAGGGTTCTCCATACAAGCAGAACCAAGAGGACATGTGTGTAGATACATGACACAGAATGGACTACAAGTTGGCTTACAAGATCAAGAAGGCTGAGAGGTTCCATGAACTCCTTCCTGTCTCTGAGTAAAAAGGCATGACAGCTGGTGGTTTAATTTGATCTGAGTCCTGAAGCCCAAGAACCTGAGACTGGTCCTAATGTAAGTCCTAGAGACCTCAAAGACCCCTCTATTGTAGCACATATTGTTGGCAATTGTTGGCACTCAAGTACCTACTCCAGAAAAGTGCACTGGCCTTATTCTCTGAAGTTGTCTTTGAGGACTATGACTGACTACATTTCTTCATAATTTTAATTCTTTCCTTAGTTTATCACCTCAGATAAATTCTGATATATTCTTTCATTTCTTTTGTCACTTTGTTAGTGTCTGCTAGTTGGTTTTCAAATATTAGGGTATAGTTTTTGTCTTCTTTGATCATGTTTGCATTACCTGCAGGCATATTATTCTCCCTTTTTTTCAATAACTTTGATAAAACAGAGTTCCAATATTCAAAAACAAGAAAAGGCGGACATCTCAATTGAAGTATGAAGACCCAGTTTATCCTTTCTTGGTCTTTTTATTCTGTTTGATCTCTTGATGGGTTGGATGATGCCTGCTTGCATTAGTGAGGACAGATTTTCTTTCTTGGACAACTAATACAAATACTAATATCCAACAGCAACAAACAACCTCACACACACAACCAGAAATAATATTTTACCAACTTTCTAGATATCCCTTGGCTCTATTAACCTGACACTTAAAACTGACCATAACAATGATCAACCAGACTTTTGTATCAGGATGAAATCATGGACTTAAATATATTTGATCCACTGCTTTTATTATTCTTTTTTTCCATAATTTTATTGAGAAACAAATAGCAATGAGACAGTTTCAAACCAAATTGGTAGGACAGATTCAATAATTAACACATTGCACACATTCTTCCTAGTGGTTAATTGCTCTGCAAGCTTTTATTATTCTTAATCATGCTCAAATTGTTCCTCTTTAATTAGTAGGAATCAATAGTAGTATCAATACCACAAAGCAACACAATTACTGACAAAAATTTAAAAATGTTTGTGTCTGTTCTTCTCATTCTTGTTCTAAGTTTGATGGATGAATGGATGGATGGATGGATGGATGGATGGATGGATGGATGGATGGATGGATGGATGGTTTGTACTAGAGACTAAATGGATGGCTTTCACACTGAGCTGTATCCCTAACCCTGTTTCTCTTTTATTTTGAGACTGAGAGTTTAGTGCTCATCATTAGATTGTCAATGATTTTTTCTGAATCCAGTTCTCCAGAAGATTCATAAAGACAATATTCAAGTGTTTGCATAACTTCATGGTAAATCATATAGCTTTTTTGTACATTTTGAATATCTTACATATTCTTCCAATTTTTTCCAAGCACCAAGTATTGATATTGAAAGTTTGAAGACAATAGAACTTTCTTCCCTGTAGAAGAGATGTGGTATTTTTCCTTGGGTACCTGAAGAATATTATTTCTTTTCTTTTAAAGTACAATAATTTTATTAGACTATATCTCAAGCTGATGACTTAGGGTTAGTTTTATCAGAAAAACTGAGTATCTTTTAAATATTAAATTTTAGTTCTCCTCAAATTATAGACTTCAAGGGTTTTCATGTTGTTTTGTTTTTCTTTACCAACATTTTCTTCAGGTAGTCTTATTATATACAGTTCATGTTGAATTTTCTTTGGCTATTTTTTCCCCTCTTGAAAGATTTTTATAGCTCTCTTCTTCTTTTCAGGGGGTTTTGACATTTTTCATGTTTTCACTTTTCACTTCTGGTACTAGCTTGTATTTTTTCTAGTTTCACTTCTACATTTCTCTTTCTTTTTTTTTTAACCAAACAAATTTATTAATCATTCACTTTTTTAAAAAAATGCAACCTTGAAAACAAGAAGCTTCTAAGACTCATTAGCCTTTGCTAGACAAAATGATGCCCTGGACAAAGAGCCTGATATACCTAATGTCTGGCTTCCTTGTCACTCAACGGCTGCATGTTTTGTCACCTCTGACAAGGGAAAAGAAACTGACTAGAAGATTCATGAGCACCAAAGTTACAACAATTTTAAGGCTATCACTGTTCTCTGCTTCTACATTCTAGTTCGTAACTCTGAGACATGACACCAAGTAAGCACTCAAGTACCTACTCCAGAAAAGTGCACTGGCCTTATTCTCTGAAGTTGTCTTTGAAGACTATGACTGACTACATTTCTTCATAATTTTAATTCTTTCCTTCATTTATCACCTCAGATAAATTCTGATATATTCTTTCATTTCTTGTGTCACTTTGTTAGTGTCTGCTAGTTGGTTTTCAAATATTAGGGTATAGTTTTTGTCTTCTTTGATCATGTTTGCTTTACCTGTAGGCATATTATTCTCCCTCTTTTAATAACTTTGATGAAATCTGATTTCATCTTTTCTTTTTCATTTGTCACCTTTTCTATTGCTCAATGTTTATGTCAAATAGTTTTCCTGAGTTTTAGAAAAGAGATGTTGTTTGATCAGTTTTTAGAGATTTCTTTGTTTGGTTTTTGGACACAGAGTCTCACTGTGTAGTCCAGGCTTCCCTAGCACTCAGAGCACTCCTCCTGCCTCAGCATTCAAGTGCTAGGAACAGGCACACTGGCAGGAGTTTAATTTTCTATCCAGACTTTGATAATTTTCCATTCAATATTTACAATCCTGGGGTTCCCTATTTTGGATGTTTCTCTCTCTCTCTCTCTCTCTCTCTCTCTCTCTCTCTCTCTCTCTCTCTCTCTCATATTTGTGCTTATTCTTCATTTAAGTTTTAAAACATTCAGTCCTGGGTATCACACACACACACACACACACACACACACACACACA
>NW_004524691.1:7919182-7924531 GCF_000260255.1 Octodon degus | reverse complement strand
AAAAAAAAAAAAACTTTTAAAATACTACAATTGAATATTGAAACATATACAGCAGCGAGTAGTGAGTATATGATGATTCTAGTCATTTGTGCACTCACTACTACACACCACATGCCAGCAGTGAGCATTATTCACTGGCCGCATTAAGAGGTCTGACAATGAACACCACTTTGGGATGATGTTTGTTATCCAAACAGGCATCTCCATTATAATGGTGTCATCTTTCCTGATTTGGATCAAAGTCCACCAGTTCTACCTGATCCATTTCATCAGTCTCTTCTATTTCTTTCCTCTCAGGTAAGAGTTTTTCCAGCAATGAGAGTTTATCAGGAGAGAGAAAGCTATTTTCAAGAAAGTTTATTTAAATTCAATGATCAGATGACCCTTTTCATATGGTCTATGATAAACTGGCATGTCTTCATTTAGCACACACTTGATGTCTCCATGCTTGACAATTTGACCTAGATGAGAGATAATGACTATCACTCAGTTATTAAGAGTTGATATTGGCTTTTGGAAGCCACACTGTGCTTCAACCAGCTGTATATCCATACACATGAAAAGGGCTTCTCCTCGTCAGGTAAAGACAGCATGGTCCTTCTGATCTAACACAATGATAATATGTCCTGGCTCCAGCCCTGGTTCTTGGTCTCCTTTGCCATGGAATGTTATCTTCTGGCCATCTTTCATGCTTTTGTCAATACGAACTTCTAGAATCTTCTTTTCTCTTTCTTCCTTCCATTGCAGCTCTTACATCTGTCTTTAGGGCTGATGCGTTTTCCATGGCCCTGGCACTCCATGCACACAAACTGAATTTGTTGAACCATTCTAGGTATCTGATGAATTGTTATTTGCATTTCAGTACCTCAGCAATTGGGACAACATTCCACAGCTCTTTTCTTACCATCTCGCCTTCACATTTGTCACAAATCACCTTCTTTTGCAAAGCCAATTTCCTTGTGGCACCATTATATAAATCTAAGGTAACTGAGAAATGATGCACCACATTTTTACCTCTCCTTTCTCTCCTCATCCTTCCTCATCCTCTAAAAAACATATCAAAGATATCCATGGGGGAACCAAAACCGCCACCTGTTCCACTCTCATTAATTGCCTGTTCTCCTCCTTTGTCATATTAATTCCCTTTTCTTGGCATCAGAGAGAATGTCATAAGCTTGAGAAATCTGTTGAAACTTTTTGCCTTCATTTGGATTCTTATCAGGATGGTACTTCAAAGCCAGTGTCCTACAAGCCTTTTTTAGTTCTTCTTGGGTAGCATTGGGTTTGATCCCAAAAATATCATAATAAGTCATTTCTTTCACCATTTTCTACAGGCTAGGCTGGGGTGGGGTAGGCAGAAAGGAACAGCCACCACTCCTCTACCTCTCAGCGCATTCTGGAAAGTTCCTTTTGATGTCTTTTCAAAGCATTCAGGAATGTGGAAGCTTACATTCTAGACATTCTAACTCTTCTTTTCTACCCCCACACTCCATTTAGTCTGGATTTTTTTTTTCTTCATTCCTTTGTTGTCTACCCCTAGAAGTTCTACCTCTTGAAATCATTCCAGCTTTTTCAGATTTTGCACAAAACTCTTGGATTCCCTTTATGGAAAGCAATATAGTATTAACATTAGCAAGAAATGGAAAAATAGATATATGAAAAATGTATATGTAGTGTGGAAAAAGTACAGGAAGTGAAGTTGTTTTGGTCATTTCCCTGTTGCTGGGACAAAATACTTGGTACCTGAGACTTAAAAGAGGAGAACTTTGCTTTCTTTCAGAGGTTTTAGTTCATGGTTAGCTGATTCTGAGGTAAACCTGGCACAGCAGAAGGGCCTGGCAGGGGAAAGGGAATGCATGGCATCCTGGAGAGAGCAAGGGAAAAAAACAGAGTGGAAGACGCCAAAGGCCAGGAACAGCCCCCGAGGTCATGCACCCATGACCCACCCAGACATACTCAAAGAATGCTTTACTCATCTCCTACACCTCTCTCAAGCCAACCAAGTTGAAAAGCATTAAATGTCACAAGAGTTCTCTGAGGAAAGTCCTTTTTTGCTCATTACAACAGTTGTTTAACAAAAAGAATTCAGAAAGTAAGAGAGTTGGTTTAAAAAGTAAGAGATACTGTCTGCATGAAACACAGAAATGTTGCTTATACATAACAAAAACTATCTCTAACTAGCTGAATGGAAAATAATTTATCATCAAGAAGTAGAAAAGTGATACAAAAGCAATGCATCTTGCTGGGCCAGGCAGCTTCCAAGTCTACCTTTCTACTCTGCTCCTCTCTCCCTGTCAGCTTTTTCCTTCTTTCCCTCACTGTCTTTCATGAGTGAGAAAAGCATTACCCAAGGAGGAACAGCAAGTGCAAATGTTCAGATGTAGGATGAGTCTAGGTGCTATGAGAAAGAGGGCTGATATTGTTGCAGGCAGCCTGAGTTAGATAGAAATATTGTAGGTAGTTAGACAGGGACAGGCCCTCAAAGGGGATGACAAAGACCAGACACCATACTGGGGAGATGCTCCTGGTGTGAGCCAGACCTAAACATCAAACAAATGCTGACCTCACTAAAGTAGGCATCCAGGGTTGCTCATTAGTCGGGAAGAATCATCGACTGAAGGTCACCAGGTAATGCCCACTTGCAACGTGACTACCCCATTTGGTCCTAGGCCCAATAAATTTTACCTGAGCAATGGTGCTTGTAATCACATCGGCTGACCATAGTTTTGTCCCACCCTGTATCTGCCTAAGCGGGACCCCTTTGTCTCTACCTTAGCCCCGCATGGTTTTGTCCTACAAAATAACCTGAAAGAGACAGCTTGCTGGGCAACCCGCTCGGGAACCCCTTCTGTCCCTCTCTGACAGAAGCTTTCCTTTCCAATAAAGTTTTACCCTCAGCCTCTGTTTGTTCCTAAAATTCATTCTTCGGTTTTAGAGAACACGAACTCATTCAGGCCAGGTTGGGAATTTCACGTCCCTATATCAATATGACCAAAGTAAGATGAGCATGAGCTAAGAAGAAGAGGGGTCAACTGAAACAAAATGCTGCTGTCAAACAGCAAAATGAGATGCTGTCCTAAGGAAGACACCCCCATATTGTGTGTTGGTGTGTGTGTGCATGCGTGTTTTCCCATATTACAAAGCTACCATAGAAGCTGTTTTACCAATAAGTTTTACTGAAGTAAAATGTCATCTTATGTTTTAAAATAAATGAAATAATTAGGTTCACAGAGAAGCCTAAACAGTGTTAGTGTGTGTACTCCTGAGTCATCCAGAATCATAATTTGTGACACAGCCTCACCCTAACCCTTTGCACTTATTCCTACTTAATCAGAATCAGAATTTGAGATTTCCTTGAGGTTAAGGCCCAGAGAAAATGGCCTCAATCTCCCCATTTGCCAGGTATTTAGTTTCATAGATGGCTCACTGCACACAGACATGCACCAAAGATGCACACTGGAGCCAAGATGAAGTTCTCCTTCCACTAACACTGCTGTGCACCCTGGTATAGAGCTCTGCGCAATGGAGAAGGAGAGGACTCTGATTGTATACAGCCATCAGATAAATCCTTGGCCCTTCATTTTCTGGATTTTATAAAAATATTGTAAATTTTTGTAGAATGCTATAATTTTCTAAGGACTTTTACCTTGTTCTTTTGTCACATAAGGCAATTTCATTACCTAAGTTTTATACTCTGAGCCAGGACTTCATAAGGCCAAATGGTAAGTTCATGCATTTCTGCTGATGGTGGCAGAACTGACTCTGAGTCCGAATCTTAAGCCTTCTATTGAGGCTTCACTCTACATCCTGTTGCTGAGTCCAATTACAGTAGAGAGAAGTACAGTGGCTGAGTTGATGATGTGGGCTCAAGAAGTTCCAAGGACTTCTTTAACCAGAGAGAGTGCTTCTCTTTTATTTTCTTCTGCATGTTCAATTTTTTGCTGTGGTAGTTTTTCTCTCTCTTCCTCGCCTGTTTGAAAATAGAATCACTGCTTTAACCAATACAAGTGGCTATACTTTTCACAGTCCTGATGTTAGAGAATAGAAATGTGTTAAACAAAGTCAAAGAAGATTTCATAGATTCACAATTTATTCTCTAAGTAGTTTGGTTTCTATAAAAAATATTTGCTTTTGGATCTCTGTTTGGCTCCCATTGCAGAGGTAACCAGAAGACCAGAAAAGTATTAGCTTTTCATTCCCAGCAAGGTTTTGATCTCTTCTGAAAAATCCTTCGTGTTCATCTTTTTGTCCCAAGTCTTTTTTGGGGTTAAGATATCAAGAACCAACATAAAAGGTTAGAAAAAGTGATGGTGAAAGTCTGTCATTCTAGCGTTTGGGGAGCCTGAGACAGCAGATCATGTGTTGGAGTCTAGCCCATGCTCCAAGGCAGCCTGGATTATACAGTGAGAACTCGTCCCCAAAAGACACAATGAAAATCTGAAGTACAAATCTTCTACAATTTATGCTACCATTTTCTAAGTCAGAATTCAGGTAAACATCCGTAACTCCTTTTTTTAGATTGTGGTCTCTTTTGCCAGCCAGCAGAAATATTTTCACTTTATTTTGTTTTCTTTCCTCAGCTCTTGTTCATTAGAAGTCCGAAGAATATCAGAGCAGTTGTCAATACAAATGGAAACCAAAATGGGATGGCAAGACTTCTGTAGAGCACGAGCAAGATGGCTGCGACTATCCGCCGCCAGTCACCCCACACCGCACGGTCGTCTGGCTTCTGGTAGACATGACCAGATGCCAAGTCGTTATGGAGCTCATTAGCCCCATCCGTCAGCGCTGAGCCTTCAGTTGGGCGCCCTCCTAGACCCGGGCGCTTGCCTCCCGCCGAGAGCGCCCCTGGTGAGGGACGACAACCGCCTCAGGGAGAAGTCAGAAGAGAGTGAGTCCCTGAGCTTTCTGTCCTAGTCAGCAAGGTGGCGACGCTCACTGTCCCCTGGGAAAGCCAAGAAGAGGCCGTCTAAGGTGGAGAAGGATGAAGAAAGCCGAAGCGACATGGCCCCGGAGCTGCACCCAGCGCTGTCCCGGGTCAGTTTGTGAGGAAGAAAAGCAAGCGGAAAACGAGGCCACCTGCGACGCGGACGGCGGACAACGATGACAGCGACCAGACGGAAGTCGCCGGAGGAGGACGAGCGCGGGTGTAAGAAGCAGGCCTAGAACCGCAGGCCTCTGAAGGTAGGCAGCAAGGCGCGGGACACCAACGGCGGCGCCCCAAGGGCTCTGGCAACAGCGCGGGCGAGCCACGGGACAGGCGCGCGCGGGCGGAGCACAGTCGCGCCCCCGCCCCCGCCTCGGCCCGAGTCAGCGCGGGCTCTGCAGCGGTGCGCTCGGCGCTCCTCC
>NW_004524691.1:7894680-7918277 GCF_000260255.1 Octodon degus | reverse complement strand
GCATGTGGTGCTGGGGGATTGAACCGCGGTCCCTGATGCCTTGCCAAGCTTGTTCTAAGTAGGTGCTTTAGACCACTGAGCCATCTCTCCAGCCCCAAGACCACTGTTTTCTGAAGAGATCTGATTGCCCCAAGATTGACTATTGAGCTGTGAGTGCCGCCTCCAGTGCTGAACTTGTCCGGGTGTGAGCGCCCCCCCTCATGGTCTACTGTCGTGCTTGTGAAAGTGACTGCAGCTTGAGCTATTTTTTAAAAGAAGATTTAGAAGTTGTGTGTATTCTTTTTATCTTCATTTTACTGTATATGGGGGGGATCTACGCCATCATTTAAAATTGAGTGTTGATTTGTAGACCTTTTTTCCTTCAGGGTGACTTCAGTTAAAATTTAAAACATAATATTCCCCACCCCACCCCCCCCAAAAAAAAAGAAGAAAGAAAGAAAGAAAAAAAATTTGACAGCAGTGAACTTTAAATGAATCTGAACTTATTCAACTTGGCCAGCTATTTTGTTAAGGTTGTCTTTAAAATAGCTCATATTTTGCAAAATTATGATGATAACAGGGTAAAGATTTTCTGTTTTGCTTTGTTGACAATGTCTTTTCTTGGCAAAATAAGTTCATAAAACTACAAGAATGGAAGCTACTGTTCTGAGGACAGCAAACAAATCTTCACTGTGGAAAAAACTTCCTTTTTGATCTCTTATGTTTAACCACATGTCCAAGACCCACTTAGAAATTCTCAATCTACCAGAGAAGCATCTGCCCACCCTGCCATAATGCTGTGTAATAACATTAAGAATAGAATACACACTTCTCAGATGAAGAAATACAAACAGCAAATAAATATATGAAAACATGTTTAACATCACTAATTATTAGATGCAATTTAAAACAATCTAGAAAGAATGGTTATCATCAAGAAATCAAACAATAACAAATGCTAGAAAGGCTGTGGGGGAAAAGGAAGCTTTTCTACTGTTGGTGGGAATATAGACTGGTGCAACCACTGTGGAAATCAGTATGAAAATTCCTCAAAACACTATGATTAGTATTGGAGTATTACTCTGCCATAAGGAAGGATAAGGTTGAGACATTTCTAGATAAGTGGGTACAATTTGAGACCATACTCTAAAGTGAAATAAATCAGAATCACATGTGTAGAGATCATATTGTTTCTGGTGTAAGAAATTCAGAGTAAATGAAGTTTAAAAAAATCTACAATGGATATCGTGAAACTGGAAGAAATTGTCCAAAAGGAAAAAGGAATTAGGGTAAGAAAAAGGATGGAAGGGAAAAGGGAAAAATGCAAGTCAGCTTACTATTAGTGTCTCTTGGTTCACTGAAAAGGAAGAGCAGTTCTAATATTGATTGGAGAAATTTGAATGTCCATAACTTGTTGCAAAACAGTCTCTAATGATCATCTGGATTGCAGTGGTGTCTGACATTCATTTTTCATTTCTGATTTTTTTAACCTCTGTTTTCTCTCTTTCTTTCAGTTAGTTTAGCTAATAGCTTATTAATCTTATCGTTTCAAAAAGCAAATTCTGTCTTATTGAACTTTTGAATTGTCATTTTAGTGTCTTACTTTTGGCTTCAATGTTTATTTCTTTCTTCCTATTGGTTGTTCGTCTGCTCTTGATTTCCTAAGACTGAGATGCAGAGTCTTGATTAAGTTATTTATTTGAGATCTCTTTGGTTTTTGGTTTTTTGTTTTTTTTTTTTGTGTAGTGTTGGGAGCTGCTGAAGCTGAAACTGATTCTCTGTGGAAGGGCAGGATGAAGCTTCATTGCCTTTGTAGTCAAGCTACCTCAGACTCTGTGTGTGTGTGTGTGTGTGTGTGTGTGTGTGTGTGTGTGTGTTTAATACAAGGTCTACAGGGTTTCACTACACAGATCAGACTCATAGTGATCCTCCTGTTTTCCCAAGTGCTGGGATTATAGGCACGCGCCACCACGCCCAGTCTCAGTCACCATCTCAGTGTGCCCCAGAGGCATGGCACCCAGGGGATTAAACCCGGGTCCCTGCACCTGCCTAAGCGGGCAATTTGGCCTGCCCTGCTACCTCAGTCTTGAGAAAAACATCCTGCCTAGACACGGTGTGCTATTAGTTGCTAGGCAACGATGTGTCTTTCAACTTTGTAAAAGTATAAATAAAGGCTCTTCCTATTGTTCATGAGGTCATCTTGCCAACCAGGCAGATGAGCCCCCATCTAACCCAGCTCTTTTCTCCTTGTCTCTTTTCCTGATTCCTACCATCATTGTCTCCCCAGGTAGAACAGATCACACTGAGACCCACTTACATTTGGCACCCAAAGGGGGACCTGAACCCTGAATCCTGAACCCTTTCTGTCCATTACAGTGGACACTGGAAGGGGGGGATTACATTTTCCTCTTAAGGTGATTAGATTGGGAGGCAGTTTCTATCCTAAAGATAAAAAGTTTGCTTTAAAAAAGAAATAATATTTCTGAAGACTTATAATGGTGATATTTTAAAAGATTATTTGAAATTCTTTTAATTCCTAATAAGGTCTATTACTTGGTTTACAGTCTTAAATTAAAATTGACATTTAAAAAGCTGTGATATTTTACAAACAAATATAGAAGTTTCAACTACAATCTAAAAGCAGAGTGGGCTAAACAGTTGTGTGATTTTAACATCCCATTTAAATAATAAAAGACCTAGTGGTGACCTCCAAAGGGGTGCAAGCTATGATAATTTCTTCATATTTGGGTCAACTTATCCAACAAAGATATATTGTGCCCCAAACTGTTCAGAACAACCATTCATGATTTTCAGACTTTATTTGGTAATATTAATTGGCTCCATCTAGATTTTGGGCTAATACCTTTGGTGTTTATTGACTGTAATTATCCTTTAGATAAGTTAAATTAATTTGCTTTCTTTCACAGGTAGGTCCTACTGTGTAAAGTGAGGAAATGTACATCTTCCTCTTCCAAAATATAGGATACAGATTTATCACTATACAATTAAAATTTAATTACAAGGGCCAGCCAAATAGCTCAGCAGAATTAAAGTGCCTGCCTAGGCACTGTGCTGGCCCCACCCCTGTGGTGCACTGAGACTGTGATTGAGACTGGGTGTCGTAGTGTGCACCCATAATCCCAGCAGTTGGGAGGCTGTAAACAGGAGGATCACTATGAGTCTGATCTACACAGTGAGACCCTGTAGCCCCTTTCCTAAATACAAAATAAATAAATAAAATTCAATTACGAAAAGGGGGGGAATCAATCCTTCTGACTTCACTATTAAATTTTTTAAATTCTACAAAAGATGGAAGTATAGCAGCAGAAAAAATTCTATCAAGTAAGAGAATAAAGGCCAGGAAAGGTCCTTTGGAGAGATTTCCATACTGGACAGTGGAAGGGACTCAGCCCACTACTAACCTGGGGCAGAGGGTATGCTTGTGTTTTTCCAGGAAATGCTAAATGACTTATTTGGGTACCAGAGCACACTGTCAGGCTATACCATGAAGCCAGCTCTAAAGAACAAGTTGGGGCTGGAGAGATGGCTCAGTGGTCTAAAGCACCTACTTAGAACAAGCTTAGCAAAAGCATCAGGGACCGCGGTTCAATCCCCCAGCACCACATGCCAGCCAGCCCTGCCCCTGGTGGGCTGAGCTGGCCTCTCTCTCTCTCTCTCTCTCTCTCTCTCTCTCTCTCTCAAATAAATAAATAAATAAAAATTAAAAAAAAAAAAAAAAGAACAAGTTAACAGTTGACTGTGAAAGAGAGCAAATTAATTTAACTTATCTGAAGGGTATGAGGCTATATGCAACCTGGGGCCCATTGAAGGAACTGACAAAATGGAAATCTAAGGTCTAAATAGATGATAAAATATATAAAAACAACTGAGCTAAATTTTACTAGTATTAGCATAAAAAATACAAAATATACATATTAATCATAGATAAAAGATTTTATTCCTTCCAAAATTTTCTGATAAGAGATCTGTTATTGAAAAATAAGAAGATGACTAGTCTATTTATAAGTATAAATTTCAAAAAGTTGTAATTGAGTTGCTGTAATTTAATTTGTCCAAAAATATATTTGAGTGCACTCATGATTTTGTAAAGATATTTGTGTGCTTTTTGTATTTGTGTATGTGTATGTCATTCTATAAACAGCTGTTCCTCTTTTTTCTTTTTAGATCATTTGTTCATAATACAAGTTGAGACATAGACTTAAAAACATGCTTTCCTCTAAGTTACCAGCTGGTCTAAGTTATATCAAAATCAGTTTATACACAGTTCATCGAAAGTTTAAAATAATTAAAAATTCCTTATCATGGGGAGAAATTATTAGGGAGGACTGCAATTGAAGAATAAGAGGTGTGACTAACCTTTTGTTCATTAATGAAGAGCTCCCAATAATCGCAATAGTTTCTTAAGAGAAACACTCAAAAAATTGGTCATTGGTCAAAAGATAAAATTTTTGGCCAGCCAAATAGCTCAGCGGATTAAAGAACCTGGTAGCAGGCACAGGGGCCAGGGGATCGATCCCCAGGCCTGCCCTGCGGGCCCTGCCCCCAGAGCACACTGAGATGGCAATTGAGACTGGGCATGGTGGCACACACTTGTAATCCCAGCTCTTGGGAGGCTGAAAACAGGAGGATCACTACGTCCAATCTAGTAGTGAGACCCTGAACACCCCCATAGACCCTTTCCTAAAATACAAAAAAAAATGAAAATTTTCAGAAAAAATAATTACATTAAGGTTTTCTTTTTAAAAATGATATTTTAATATTAATATTGTTAATCTCATGGTATATTAAGTATATTCATGATTCCAAGTCTACAGGTCTTCTAAAATGTTAAAGATTGCTTATTTTGATAAGACTTTCAGATTCAAACCTCTGCCTTTACAAAAACCTTGTGATATATATCCCATTTAAGGACAACTAATTAGGTAAAAATTCTTATTTATCAGATAGAGATGATTGATTAAAAGGGTTATATTATGTCAAAACAAAAATTTAAGTATGTCACAAAGTGTCATAAGGACTGACCTGCTACAATGTTGTGTATGGTTTTAATTTCTAACTTTCTGTATAAAAATATGTAATTGCTGTCTTTTAATATTCTATAGGATTTAAATGTCAAAATATCCATGGTTAAAAAATAACAGTTCCATTTTATGTCTAAGGTGTCTTATATTCAGATAGATAGTAATATTAAGATTACTGTCTCTGTTACAGGGTAATGTCATTAAGCTTCTCTCCCAGATGTTTGACAATTAAAGTTTGGAGACCAAAAATTAGAGACATAGATGGGCTAAAAAGATAGCCAATTTTTTATCCCTAGCCTTCAAAGTCAGTGAGGACTCAGGACACAAATAAACCTCTGTTATGACATCCTATAACTCAACTGAGTCCCTGATTTTCTGAGCAAGGAGATAATGGGGCCACAGAGGAAAGTGATTGATGATGTATAGTGTGCCTAAGGAGAGTCACCTAGAGAAAAAAAAAAAAAAAAACTCACAGGCTTTCATGGAAAGTAAATTGGTCAAATAATGGCCGTGACTCATCCAGGCGGCTGACACTGACAAAAAAATCTAAGAAGTGTTATATATGGTTTCAAGGTAGAGCCTAAGGAGATTAACTGACCTTGTCAGATAGCGAAAGTTAAATTTGTATTTATACGTCTTCCTTTAACTTGGTCTTAACCATCCGACAAAAAATTATAGCCATAATTTGTAAAAAGTAATGCTATAATAATATACTAAGCTATAAAAGGCTCAAGTCACTAACAACTTCCAACAATGGCAACTCACTACAGTTATAGACTATTAGACTACATAGAGTCAAACTACTAAATACAAATACTAAAAATCTTTATGTTGGTATAAAAAACAAAAAGGTCTCCCAAAGAGTTTTCCAGTTTCTCCAACTGCAATAGAACAGTCATCATTTACACAACGAAACAAAAAAAGGAGGTATGTTGGGAGCCATTAAAGCTGAAATTGGTCATACGAGGGAGGGCAGGATAAGGCCTCATTACCTTTGTAGTCAGGCTACCTCAGTCTTGAGGAAAGCATCCTGCCTAGACATTGTGAACTATTAATCACTGGGCAACCTTGTGTCTTTCAACTTTGTAAAAGTATAAATAAAGGCCCTTATTATTGTTCACAGAGTCCACTTGCCAACCAGGCAGATGAGTCCCACCTAACCCTTGTCTATCTTTCCTGCCACCATTTTCTCTCTGGGTAGAACAGATCACCCTGAGATCCATGGACCCTTACAGTGCAGGTGCTAAAAATTATAAACTTCCTTCTTTCAACTGCCTTCATTGTATTCTAGAGCTTGGTATGTTGTGTTTCCATTTTCACTTGATATTAAGAATTTTTAAATTTCCTATGTTGATTTTTTTCTTCAGCAACCCACTGGTTATTCAAAAGGATTGTTCAATGTCCATGTGTTTGCATAGATTTTTATTAGTGTTGATTTCTAGTTTCCTCCATTATGATCAAATAAGATGCAGGAAATTATCTCAATTCATTTCCATTTAAGACTTACTTTATTGCCTAAAATATGGTTTATTTTGGAGAGAATTCCACAAGTTGCTAAAAAAAAGTATTCTTTGTAATTTTTGGATGCAACATTCTGTAGACATCTGTTAGTCCACTTGTCCTATCCTGTGGTTGAATTCTATGGCATTCACCCAACTACTTTTTTGGCCCTCCATGTCATGTCACTATTAGTATTACAATAGGACAAAAACAACACAAAACTAGAGAAAAAGAAATTGAGGATTAAGCATTGCTCCAAGCTGAAGTGTTTGAATTGGAAATATTTCTGCCTAGAATGGCTGGCATTGAGATTCCCCAGGGATAGGAGGCCAATGAATCACACCTGTGTCCCATTACCTTTACTCTCCAAACCCATCTAACAAGTGAGCACTGAATGAATGGTAGCCCTGTCCTGCCTTTCCCTAGTTGGAACAGATCCATGGCAGGTTGTCTGCAGCAGAACTGTGTTCACTCCAGAAGCTTCTGTTTATTTCCTTCCATATACCCAGAGCCACTTACAGCCCCAAAGAACTCTGTAGCATGTGCAAAAGTTAGGTGGCCCCTTGTCTTAATTACTCTTCTCTTGTTGCTGGGACAAATACCCGACACCCAAAATAAAGGAAGGAAAGATTTATTTAGCTCACAGTTGCTGGAGGTTTCAGTCCATACTCAGCTGGCTCCAAGGCAGAGTGGCATATGGCAGAGGGCAACCTTTCACGGTGGCAAAGGAGGAAAGTAGCAGCAGCTCAAGCAGCCAACTTTTCTTCGCTCCTTACATTGAAATGCAAATTACCTGCCTCAGGGCAGGTGCAGCATCCACACCCACAGTAATCAATCACAAACTCCAAAAGCTGCCCCAAGACTGCATGAGGCTTTGGGGGGACACCCATACACAAACCATAACACCCTTTCATTCCATAGTCCTGTCTATCTGTGAACCTGGTCATGTGGCAAATGTCCAAGCAGAAGTATGTGTCAGACAGTAGAAGAATCAAACAGCCTACCGAGCTCTGTGCTGAGGGTGGCAGTCACAGAAATGACAATCCATTGATCCTTATCTCAGTGCTTCAGACCCAGCTGCCTCAGAAAAACACACATAGTTAATCTCACTTCTCAGTAGTTAATCTCACTTCCAGTTACTGTGGCAGAGTGTCCCCAGGAATTATGAAATACACTTGCTCCATGACTTCTGATCTCTAGATAAGCTCAGTCATAAACCATAAATTTCCTCTTAAAGGGGCTCTTGGTTGTTAGCACTCTGGTATATGAAGGGTGCTGTAGTGGATTTCTTTCCCCATGCAGGAGTTTCCTTCAGACTACATCCCCACATTGGATTTATAGCTTGAAGTATACATAGATTTCTCCTGTAGCTAAGGTGCCAGTCTGTCTTTTGTGAACAGGACTGCTAACCCTCTCTGTGGACCTAGTGATTGAAGAGTTGGGTTCCCCTACTCCCTGAGAGCTGAAATTGCCATCGTGGACTACTTCATGTGTTTCTTATGTTGTCTCTTTGTTTTTCCATGCTTTTTACACCTGTCATGTTTTCTTTCTTTTTTTTTTTTCAGAGAGAAAGGTTTATTTGGTTTTGCAATTCATTTCATAGGCTGGCACGACAGAGGCACAAGGTAGAGGAAAAATAGCTGATGACCTACCTGTGGGAAGCAGAGAGAGGTCAACAAAGGAGGAAGGGAGATAGATTTCTCTGGACCATGTTCCCACTGAACCACCTCCTCTGGCCAAGCTTTGCCTCCCAAAATCACATTAAGGTATAATCTCAGTAGACTAACCAATGATGAGTATCAAGCCCACATGAGACACTCACTTGCTGACAGCCCCACCTGTCAGAATAGCAGGTTTGGAGGGTACACTTAAATTAAGAAAATCCCTTCACCAAGTTAGGGGTGCACAGAACTGTACTTCCCATTTCCCCCCCTGAGCTCCAGTCTGTAGAATTGGCATATTATGCACAAATCACAGGAGTAGGTGCAGATCTGGACTCCAAGAGATGGTCTTATGGCCTTTAGGACCTGGGCCAACTCAGCACAGACCTGGGAAAATTTCTCAGGGTGCACAAACTTTGTTGGAATATTGGACTGAGAGCTGTCCAAGGAGGGCAGGATAAAACCCCCAGATTAAGTGGCTCAGTCCAATACTGTGCTTCTAAAACAGATGTTTTACATAGGATTTTTCTTAATTCCTAGAGCACTTCATTTCTTTCGTTTCTTGGAATATAATTTCTCCTTTGTAACTTTCTCTCTTCTCACTTGTAGGAAGGACACTTTATCCTGCTGTTTTATCCAACAGTGCAATGATTTCCTTATTTTATATAAACATTTTGCCTCTAAACGATCCTGTCAAAGTCTCGTGACAGATTTGTTGAAGAGCACAAGTTCAAAGAAGCAGCATGCCTTCCTACAAAGAGGCTCAGTACACCAGGGACATGTTTTGTTGTTCCAGCATTCTTCTCACTATGGTAACTCTTGATGGTCTCATAACCAGTCTGCTAATAAGACCATCAAATGCATTATTAATTTCTGTTATGGGTTCTTCATCCTTAGAATTTGCTTTTGGTTCTTCTGAGAATACACATCTTTCTATTTACATTGCCTATTAGCTCTGGGGTGGTGTCTACTTTATCCATTAAAGACCTGAGCATATTACTCATGACACTTTTAAGCTTGTGGCCTAATAATTCCATTGTTCTTGTTATACTTGAGTTGAGTTCTGATGTTCACTCTTTTTAAATTGTATTTTTGCTTTCACAATAAGTGTTGTAATTTTTTTCTTAATAGCTGGACATAGTATACTTAGTAAAAGGAACTATAGCAAACAGACATTGGGTAACATGGTAAGGTGTGTAAATTGGGGGGAGCTTTCCATGCAGTCCTTTGATCAGGTCTCTGTCCTCTGTGGGCCTGTGCTGC
Source organism: Octodon degus (assembly GCF_000260255.1). NCBI lineage: Eukaryota > Metazoa > Chordata > Mammalia > Rodentia > Octodontidae > Octodon > Octodon degus. The sequence continues at coordinate 7,908,832 of NW_004524691.1, read as the reverse complement.
TCCCCCAGCACCCACTCCCTGAATGCACATGCCTTAGGTCTAACAGTGTTTCCTAAAGGAGCTGGCAGGTGAGCATGGTGGCACACACCTATGATCTCAGCACTCAGAGAGGGCTGATACAGGAGGATCATCGCAAGTCCATGGCCAGCCTGGACTACCTAGTGATCTCAAACCAGTCTAAACTACAAAGTGTGATCCTGTCTCATAAAACAAACAAACAAACAAACAAACAAACAAACAAAAAAGTAGCTGGAGTTGGGTATGCCTCTTCTCTTCCCTCACTTGCAAAACTACAGGAAACTAGGGCTAGGTATTTCCCTTCCTTAATGTAGAATCCTAGAACTAAAAAGGACTGATCATTTTTTCCCCCTTGAGTAAGTTACATTCTGATAAAACTGCAGCAGGTCAGGTTCTCATTAACCCATCTCTCCTGAGTACAGGTCTTATTAAGAACAGAATGCTTTCATAGGGCCAGTCAAATAGCTCAACAGATTAAAGCACCTGCAAGCAGCTCAAGGGCCAGGGGTTCAGTCCCCAGGCCTGCTGTGCCGGCCCTGCCCCTGGCATGCACTGAGACAGCACTTGAGACTGGGGGTGGTCACACACACACCTGTAATCTCAGCACTTGGGAGGCTGTAAACAGGCGGATCACTATGAGTCCGATCTAGTAGTGAGAACCTGAACACCCTGTAACTCTTTCCTAAAAATAAAAAAATAAAAAAAAAATCAAATTGGTTTCTTTTCTCCTTCTGGCTGAAACACCAGAAGATTTCCTCCTGATTTCATTTTGTGAACCTCATAGAATTCTAGGAGAAACATCTCACCAAAATGTCCCCTGGAACATTTCCAACTCTCAGTCTTGCACCTCCAGCAATTCATCAGTCAAGTTTGGATTTTCCTACTTCAGACCAGATTTTGTGGTAGTTTGAGCTTTAGGGATTTTGCTCTAGTAAGTCATAAATGTTTGTATTCACCTGTCTGTCTTTGCCCAGTTTTGAAGTGATGGTTTGTCCACTGACCAAACATCCGTAAAAAAGAGAGTTGTTGGTTCTTCATTTGTTTCAATTTTTACTTGTTAGGGGGCTTGCGGGTTAGCTCAGTTGTTTAAGCATCTGCTTGGCAAATCCAGTTAGGTGCAGGGGTCCATGGTTCAATCTCCAGCTCCACACGCCTTACCAGACCTGCCCGTAAGGCAGTATGAGCCATCTGAAAAACAAAACAACAACAACAACAACAACAACAACAACAACAAAAAACCCTTCTCAATTTTTATTTGTTAGGGTGGTGAGCCAACTTCTAATATTTTGCACACTGTACTGGAAACTTGAACTCTGATGTGCATTGTTAAGGATGAAAAGGTATTCTTATAGATCTCCTTTGTTCAAAATAGTGGCCGCTTGCCTTAGGTGCCTATTGAATTTTTAATTAATGAATATGAAAGCTCAGTTCCTCATTCATTAGCTGCTCTATTTCAAGTGTTCAATAGACACCTGTGATTAATGGCTACCATTATGGGAAGCACAGACAGAATTTCTATCATTGCACAAAGTTGTATTGGATAGTGCATCACTATAGATTCTTGCCACTCAAAAAGTAGTTTAACAACAAGCAGTGTCCTATCGGTAAGAAGTTTGTTAAAATGTGCAATTTCAAAATTTCAGGTACTATTCAGGATCCACTAGAAAAGCCTTTCTTTCGACATTATCCCCCAGTGATTCTTATACACATTTAGATTTAAGAAGCACTGCTTAGAGATTCTGAGTCTTGTGTGACTCAGATGGGTCTGTCTCCATGGTAGGGTTGGAGAATAAAATTGTATTCTGAACAAACAGTGAGCACAAAATGCAGTACATGCAAATGTACATGGAACCAGACAGAATAGCAGGAATTCATAGGCAAAGGCAAGTTATGAATTGCTCAGTGGGCCTTTGGATAGTAACCTAGAAGGAGCTACTGCCCAGTTTAAAAGGGAGTGCATGAGATGAGAAGATTTGGGTTGAGGAGGGCCAACGTTTTGATAATGTGAAGAACTAGTGGGCATCTTGGAAGTCAGGGAAACGCATACAAGGCTTTGACTCAAATCCAGATGACATAAGGCTTTCTCGGAAATGGGGGGAGCACTCAGATCTTGAAGACTGGCATGGGAGAAGGGAAAACTACAGATGAAATGTGGATGACTGAGAAATGAGAATACACTAACCAAATTAGAAATCCAGAACAAGCAGATTTTATAGGAAGGTATTGAGGGTAGCTTGGGTATGTTAAGTTGGAAGTATTCCAGGAACATTTGTTTATCAGTTTTTCTACCTGACAAGTAATAGTGATGATAATATCTATCTCAGAGGATTGATATATTAGTAATCAACTGATATCATGTGTGAAAGTGTCCATAAAGCCCAGACCATGTACTAAGAACCAGACTACACAGCAGGAAATAAGCAGTGGGAGAGTGAGAAAAGTTTTATCTGCATTTAAAGCCACTTCCAATCACTCACATTATCACCTGAGCGCCACCTCTTGTCAAAGGAGTGGTAACATTAGACGGTCATTAAACGTGCAAACCCTACTGTGAACTATACATGTAAGAGATCTAAACTGTGCTCTGAGAAGAATCCAATGCCTTGCTATCTGAAGTGGATCTGAGACAGTGATACCAGCATTGGGGAGGGAATGCAGATAGAGCTTAATATCAATAGAGAGGTTTGACAGTGCAGTGACCATAATAAATCAGTTGCTTATAGACTACACCAAAGCCCTATCAGTGAGTAGCAAGTGACATTTAAGCTGTATCTGATGGAATGCAGCATAGAGCATTTTCTACAGTGACAACTCCCAAAACAAGACTATGGAGAAGGTAGGACATAAGCAAAACATTTTGGATATCACTGTCTTTCCTAACCCCCAGATGGGACCAGATAGTTGCAAGAAAACAAGCTGAGTGATCTCACTGGTTCCACATTACAGTGAATTGTATAATCATTCCATTATATATTACAATGTAATAATAATAGAAACAAAATGCAAAATAAATTTATTCCACTTGAATCATCCTGAAACCATGCCACCCCAGAATTCCTCCCCCAACCTGGTCCATGGAAAAATTGTTTTCCACAATACTGGTCCCTAGAGCCAAAAGTGGTTGATGACTGCTGGTATATATAAATAATGTTAATATTTAAGTACCATGTACATGTTATCTGGTATCATTCCTGCATGTGTCTATAACTTAAAGAGGTAGAAGAGAGTGAAGATACTGCCTGCATTTGCACAAAATCAGTACTATCCATCAAGTTTAGTAAGATAGGATGCACTGGAGAAAATGCTGAAGAGAAAGATGTGGATTGTCAAGGAACAAAATATAAGACAAGTCATCAAATAGAAATAGCCCCCAGCTGCTTGTAAACATAATAAATTGTCAAAGCTTTCCAGCAAGAGGAAGAAGAGTTACAATGAGATTTTAGAGAAAACACATACTGGAAAATCTGACTGTACAATCGGCATTCATTATAAATTAGAAACCTCTAGAATTTCTTCTGCCTGGGACCACACCATGAATATATTACAAACCATTGTTACATTTTCATTTTCATCTGCAGGCAAATTTAAGGTTAAAACATGATATGACCTAAGATGGTGACTAATTCTTCAAACTTATTAAGCACACAATTCCTTTACTCTTGATTATATGTTTGTAAAACAGCTAGAGTGTTTAACCATCTAGAGATATATTAGGGCCACCTCACACCTACCTTTTATGAGTGACGAGGAATTGTCTTGGGATGCATATAAAAATGTAATATAGTTAATGCATATAAGCAACAAAACTTTTATTTTTATATTTTACTTTATTTATTTATTTATTTAGTACTGAGGATTGAACTCAGGACCTTGGGCTTGTCAGGCAGGCACTTATGACACTGAGATATCTCCCCATCCCTTACATTTTACTGTAAGATTTTTTAAAAGGGCAGTCTGTGGGTGGAACAATGAAATTTGGTATAAAATGCAACTCTTTGATCCAGCTTCTCTTAAGGGATCAGTAGATAGTGCTGTATTGTTAAATTTGTTTGCTTCTGTGAACTAAGCAAATAAGTTGACTTTAAACCTCAGTAAGCCTGTTGCACTAATTCCATTCATATGTATAGAAGAGGAGGTAAAACACAGTGGAGAGGTGGGGCTCCAGTCTTCTCCCTAACGAGCTTGTAATCTCATCGCAGAGACACAGACAAGCAAGTACGGGTGGGAATGAATGAATACTCACCGAGTGTGAAGTGGCTGAGGCACTGGAGAAAGCAGTAGAAGAGCAATAAGTGCTATAAGAGATCATAAATTCAGAGTACTATAACTGAAGTTATTTAAATCAGAATTTGAGGACCAATATAATACTGAGTTCAGCATCAGGTCCAAATCTTACTTGAAGCAAGGTGTGGGGGCACAGGCCTATAATTCTAGCTCCTCAAGAGGCTGAGATAAGAAGCTTGCAAGTCTAGGGCCAAAGAAACAGCTCAGTGGCATAAGTGCCTGTTTGGCAAGTGTAAGGTCCTGGGTTTGATCCCTGGTACCCAAAAATAAAAAAGAGAAAAAGAAATTAGCAAGTCCAAGGACACCTAAGCAAGTTAGTAAGACCTTGTATCAAAATGAAATTTTTAAAAAACTGTGGATATAGTTCAATGGTGGAGCACTTGTCTAGAATTGCAAAGCACTGGGTTCAAGCCCCAATGTCTAAATGAATAAGTAAAATTAAATCTAATTTGCTAGAGCACAAACAAAACGTGCTCCTTAGTTGAGGGGCTATGGCCAACAATATCTGCATCTTTGCCCACAGAGAGGCAGTCTATGTGCCTGTCTCTTGAATCTGGAGTGACCTGATTTAGCCACAGAAGGAGGCATATATGACACGTGTGGCTTCTGCGGCCATGGTTTAGAAGCATTACACTTTCCACATGCACTGTCATGAATGTGGTCCGCAGACTGCCAAAGCAGCCTGCTGGAGGATGAGCAGCTACATACGGAGTAGATAGTTGATGCGCGAATAGGACCACCCGGGACCTTCAGCGCAGCTGACTGTTCAGCTTAGGCATTGACAAACTATAAAATGTTAGGCATAGTCTGCTTTGGTAAGTCCTTTGAGTTAAGAATACCTTTGGGGTTTTAATAGTTTATAAAAAATAAAATAAGAAAAAAGAATATGCAACAGACAGAGGCTGTGTTAGTCAGCTTTCCATTACTGTAACGAATTTCTGTAGTGAAGCAACAGAAAGAGTTTCTTCTGACTCCCAGTTTCAGAGGCCCCTGTCCATAGCCAGCTAACTCTGTTGCTCTGGGGCCTGTTGTGAGGCAGCACATCACTGCTGCATGCGAAGGAATAAAGCTGTTCAGCTCACGGCCCAGAAAAGGTGGGGAGGGTACAAGAGGTAATGTTAGGGCTTTACAGTCCCTTTGAGGGCAGATCACCAATGACATACCCTCCCCCTCTGCCCCATCTCGTTAGGGTTTTACCACCTCCCCCTAGTGCCACAGGCTGAGAACCACACTCTAGCACATTGGCTTTTAGGGGGACAGTCGGTCCCCAAACTATACCAGAGAGATAGTATAAATACAGTCCAGTCCTTTACAGAAAATTTGGCAACTCAACAGATGCTCAGAATTGTGAGAAATTCTAGATTCATATTTTTGCAAGCAACTACATTTTGAGATGGCTTGGTGTACAGCAACAGATAGCTGAATCACTAGCTGATAAATGTTTTACAGTGAAAAGGAAGACCACCTCAGGAGACAGTCTCTTAAAGGTCATGGAGCATTTCTTGTCATGTATTTCATTTGGGAGAATTTTATTTTACAACCAGTTTATGATGGTGCTGTTTTACATTCTAGAAATGTATTGGCTTCTACAGACAGATACTTCTGGTAATTATTCAAGGGACAGTCAAAACATTTTAGAAGTAGGTATTGTAATATAACTTTCCTACAATTAAAAAAATACAGTATTGTAAGACAGAATATGGTATTAATGTCCTAAATCATTTTTCCAGATACAGAGGTCAATTTTTTCAGTGCATTAATCTATTTGCAATGGGACTTGCCTAGTTTTCTCATTAACAACCCTCCTTTACTTCGGTGAGCTACTCAGGTGGGGTGCTGCACAGCTGTGATAAAGACAGCGGCAGGTCTGCACTCGCTTCACCCTTTGCAAAGGGCACAACCAGCTGCTCAGGTCGGAACCTAGAACAGAACCATGAGTGATTCAGACCTCAGTATTTACACAGTACCAACCAAGTTCTAGCCTTACACTGACTGCTACTATTTAAGCTTAGCAGTATTATATACCCATTTTGATTCTGCTTTTCTATTATTTTAAGAACCACTGGATTTCCATAAATGATTTTCAAATTTTTATTGGTGCCTATTTGAAGTACCTGATGTTTACATTTACCAGAGGACCTTGGTACAGGGCCATAACACTTCTTTTCTTTTTTTTTTTTTTTTTTTTTGGTGGAAGCAGGGATTGAACTCAGATCCTTGCGTTTGCCAGTCAAGCGCTTATCCTACTGAGCCATCTCCCCAGCCCCCAAATTATGAGGGACATTTTTAGTGAATGATACTAGACATTTTTTTTTTTTTTTTCGGTACCGGGGATTGAACTCAGGACCTTGTGCTTGCCAGGCAAGCGCTTATTCTACTGAGCTATCTCCCTGGTCCCCCATAACACTTCTTAACTCTTTCTACTTCTCCTTCCCTCCCCATCTCTCCCTCCGTACCTCTTGGCCCCCTTCCATTTTCATAAATGATTTATAAATATATATATTTCATTCACTTATTCTTCTCCTTTTTGCAGCAGAAAAGGCTTTGATAAGGAAGAAGCAGTTGAGCCAGGAGATTTGGAAATAAAAATTAATGAGCCATTATATCTTGATGCAAATATGTAGGTTACAAATGGAGATGGGGTCCCAGCTAGGCTGGCCAATGGTTAAACAAGTGCCTCAGACCATTTGACTGAGGGAAGAACAGTACAATAAGCTGCACCTTTGAATCTGTATTTGGCCTAGAACAATGTGGTAGGCTCTTTCCAAATAGTGTCCCTGAAGCCCCCCAGTCCTCACCTTTGTGTGATTATGCTCTTGCCTAGGTTCTCTCTTGGATGATGACCAGTCCTATGCTTGGTTTTTATCAATACAATATGGCAAAAGCAGTGCTGCCTGACTTTTGAGGCTAGTTTCTCTTTCTCTAAATATATTTATTTGTTTACTCGAGAAAGGGTTTCACTGTAGTTCAGGCTAGCCTTGTGCTCACTTTTGTAGCCCCCAGGCTGGTTTTTAACCCCCAGTAATCCTCTAGTCTCAACCTCCTGGGTGTAGGGGTTACAGGCATTTGCCACCACGCCCAGTTCCGAGGCTAGTTTCCCTCTTGATGCTTCTGACTCATAGAATGTTGACTCTGAGGAAATTCAGGCCCATTGGTTGGGCAAAAAGCAGAAGATAATTTGCTGATGCACACGAAACTGTTAGTATGACCCAATGACTTGGACTGACTAACTGGAAATGTAGTCTGTTCAGAAGTGGGAATACAGCTGTTTAAATATTTCATTTGTCTGTGGAGCAGAGATGTCCACTGAGAACTCATTTGACATAAGAGTTTTTGTCATCAAACAAAGGTGATGGAGCTCTTACCAAGAAGAGCTCAGGCACTGAAGTAGAAATAGAGATACTTACCTTGTATGTCCACAAATGCCATATAAGTTAGACACCAAATGACCAAAGGCAAAGAGTACATGGTAAATTACATATTCTTGGTTTATTTCTATTACTAATAAAATGGATGGGGAATTAGATACCCCTTGCTGGCACCAAATGCCCAATGCCCACAGCTTTCGGGAGGAGAGTTTTATTTTGGCGCATAGTTTTCAGAGGAGTCAGTGTGCAGTGGGTTAGCTCTAAGGCGAAATGGTACTGTGGGAGAGCTTGGTGGAAGGTATTTGCTCACTGTGTGGCAGCCAGGAAGCAGGGCTTGAAATGAGGAGCTTGGGACAAGACTACATCGGCCCGGGTCCTGTCCCCAGCGACCACCTCCAACCAGGTTCTACCTCCTGACTGCACATGCAGCTACTCATTCAGTGGATGGATCTACTGAGGCCTGCAGGGCATTCGTGATGCAATCACCTTCCAAAGGGCCCACATCTGAACAGGAGACTTCAGGGGCAATGCTTTGGATCTAAACTATAAGATTCCACCCAGGGCCCCTAAAAGGCTTATGTTCATCTTACTATGCAACATGTACTTAGTCCATCACTTAGAATTGTCACAGTCTTAACAGATCCAGCATTGTTGAAAATACCAAACCCACTTTCCTTTCAGACTCAAGGCAAACTTTTAAAATCAAAAAGAAAGCCCCCTATAAAAATCAAAAAGAAAATGAAATACTTCCAACATATTATGGCAAGATAAACAGTCCCATTCTAAAAATGAGAGGGCCAGGAACAGAAAGCAATTGGGCTAAAGAAAGATAGAAACCCAGCTGGGTAAAACTTAAATCCTGCGTCCTCTGTCTGCCCAGTAGGACGCATGTGAGATGGAAATTCCAAAGGTCTTGGGCGTCTCACCCTTAAGACGTTGCCCAGGTGTTTTTCTTTCCTCATTGGCTCCACGTGGAGTTCAACAAGCAAATCCCTGGAAACAGTGGCAAGCTTGGAGCCATGGCAAGGTAAGAATGGGAATATTAAACAAATCCTAGCATTAAGGCGCCAAACTCCTGCAGCCACAAATACTAAACTCATACACAACAGGGCCATTTGGAGGGCAAGATGACACGAACAGAGAGAGCGCGCCAAACCCCGCGCGCACGGCTGGGGGCGCGGGCGTCGCTCGGCAGCGAGGGGCGTCGGCCGGGCCCCGCGCGTGTGGGCTGCGCGCGCCTGAGCGTGCGTGCGGCTGCGGGAGGCTGGGGCGCGCGCGGGGCTGGAGCGCTGTGGGCCGCGTGGGAGCTGAGCGCGCGCCGGCATGGGAGGTGAGTGCCGCGGCGACCCGGGGCGGTAGAGGGCTGGGCTGGCCCTAAAGCTGGCCGAGACACACTGTGCTGAGAACGCACCCCGCCGGGAACGCGGATGTTCCAGCTGGGAACGCGGATGTCCCGGCTGCCGGGCGGGGAAGCACCACCCGCCCCACCGACTCTTGGGGCCTGGCAGGTTGCGCCACGAGCCACCACGCCCTGCGCTCTGGGACCTCTGTGCTCGCTGCCGCAGGCTTGTGGCCGGCTGCGGGAGCCTCGGAGGAGCCCCGGGCGCGGGGCGCAGGGCCCAGGCCGCAGCTGCGCGCCGCCCACCGCGCACCCTTCCGTGCGGGGCGCGCCGTCCCTGCCCCTCCGCGCCGCGTGCTGCACCTGGCGCCACCAAGCCCTTCCCGGGCCGCGTTTGCCGCCTCGGCGAGGGAGCGGACCCGGCCGGTGGAACGGTCCTCCAGCAGGCCTGGGGCGATCGCGATCGCCAGGCGGTGGCCTAGGGCCTAGGGCCTGAAAGGTAGAGGGTGCGGGAGGGGAGGGTGGGGAGAATAGAGACTTCGGAAGGGAATGAGAGAGCGGGGAAGAGAGAGAGAGAGAGAGAGAGAGGGGAGCAAGAATCCCCGGGGAACCCGGGCTACCGACTCAGAAGTGGGGTCTCTGGCAGCACCCAAGGTTTTGTCAAGGAAATCGCAGAGCGCCGTGGATGGAGTCTGACTTCCAGATCGCGAGGAATGAAGGCAGCAGCAAATGCATTCGGTATTCGTACTCGGTATTTCTTTTCGCCTTCCCTCTGCTAGACTAGAAGGGAGACTTCTGCTAGACAGAGACGGGTTTTATTCCTTGTAGTCTGCAAAGAGTGGCAGCCTTTATGAGGAAGCTGGCTTGGTAATAAGAGCGACTACCAAGGAGAAAATTGCCAAGCGATGTCTCTGACCTTTCTCTTTTCTATTTTCAGAAGTAAGAAGGATTGGAGTTTATGGTTTTCATATGGGAACAATTTTGTGTTTTAGCTCTCAGGGAGTGTAGGGCACAGGGAGGGATCTGTGTTTGTGCTCAAATTGTATCAGTGCCTGATAAAAGCGCAAACTGAATTTCCATCAGCTAGATGAACAAGCGTCGATGACTTCCCTCACCCTTTAAATTAAAAGGTTCACCCACAGTAAATGGCTGTTGGGTAACTTCAGCCCTAAAAAGTCTGTGATCAAGACGGTGGGGAGATAGCTCAGTAGCATAAGCCCTTGCCTGGCAAGTGCAAGGGACTGAGTTCAATCCCCGGTTCCGGCAAAAATAAATAAATCCAAATTAGAACGTGAAGGAAGAAGAGCCAAGACTTCCAAAAATGCAAAAAGCACTGATATTTGATAACTTGCTTCTGGGGCCAGGGAGATAGCTCAGCAGAATAAGCACTTGCCTGGCAAGTACAAGGGCCTGAGTTCAATCCCTGGTTCTGCAAAACAAACAAACCAAAAAAAAAAAAAAAAAAAAAAAAAAAAAAAACAAAAACAAACCAAAAAAACTTCTATAGCAATTTGCTGCATATAGAATATTGACTTAAATGTCATAGTGCCAATTTTGTTATTATATCATGTTTTTCTACTTTACTGTTCGTGGTTTACAGCAGATCTGAGCATTTTAAAGAATGAATGTAAAGAACCACAGAAAAACCATCAGCAAATGATTTAATCTTATCTGAAACTCAACAGGTAAGTTTAACTTATTTATACTTTTAAAAGTGTGCTCAGGGCGGGCCAGATAGCTCAGTGGACTAAAGTGCCTGCTTAAACAGAGTGCAGAGGCCTAGGTTCGATCCCAAGGGTGCCATGCTGCCCTGGCCCCCAGGTCGCACTGAGATGGCAATAGAGACTGGGTGTGATGCCGCGTGCCTGTAATCCCAGTGCTTGGGAGGCTGAAAACAGGAGTCCAACCTACGAGTGAGACCCTGGAGACCCTGTAGAGCCTGCACTAAATACAAAAAAAAAAAAAAAAAAAAAATTGTGCTCATGATACTGCTCTTTACAGGATTTTAGATATTGACTTGGCTCAGAGTTTGTTATAGTATATTGTAGTATGTTTCTTTCCCCTGTTGTCTAAAGAGGTCCAGTATTGGGTAAAACATGTTTTTATTAAAAATTATATTATTAAAATATTATGCTACCTCAGGAAAATAGTAACAACATAAACTCAAGTTCATGAGTCCTAACAAAGCTCAGACTCCGGTTCTCTTTTTTACAAAAATTTTAAATCTTTTATTTCTTTATTATTTGGTACAGGGTCTTGCTATGCATCTTGGACTCATAATGATCGTCCTGTCTCAACCTCCCCAGTGCTGGGATTACAGGTGTGCGCCCCCATGCCTGGCCAGCATGGTGTGCTCAGGGTTCTGGGGCTGGCATGGCGTGTGGTGTCAGGGATGGACCCCAGGTCCTTGCACTTGCCAGGCAGGCGTTTAGACCACTGAGCTATCATACCAGACCTCAGGTTCTCTTTGATTCTAAAAAATGTCCCTCTGTATGTGTTCCTGTTCCTCTTGGGATGGTTGATTTGCCTTCCCGCAGTGACCACACTTCAGCTGTGCTCTGTGTGCTAGTGTATGATGCAGGTAGAGGTCATGTTAGGAAATGACTCTACTTTTTTTACAACTATGTAACATCCAGTATGTGTTTTTCTGTTACCACTTTTATGGCTGTTATTGCCCATTGTGCCTTGGGATGAGGGAAGTCCCTACTGTATGGTAAATAGCCACCCTGCCAGGCTTCCTGGTTGAGGTCAACACATGGGATCAGACAGGATGTGTCTGTAACCTTTTGGAACACAAGCATTGAGAAAGAATAGCACTGCGTGCTCTTGGGCACACATCTCTTTGGGGATTATGAACAATGATTTGATTTTCATAAAGATTGCATATTGCAAATACTGACTTGCTTTTGTTATAATGCAAATACTTTTTTTTTTAATATTTATTTATTTATTTATTTATTTATTTATTTATTTAGTGTGTGGCCAGCTCAGCCCACCAGGGGGCAGGCGGGCTGGCATGTGGTGCTGGGGGATTGAACTGTGGTCCCTGTGCTTTGCTTGGCTTAGCTTGTTCTTGTTATAGGTCTCTTGGCCTGTTGTGGATCAGAAGAGAGGGGAAGATAAGGGTATGAGATAAAACTACCACAGTTTGCAGGATTCAAATCAGAAGGGAGTAAGATGAAGTTGTAGAACATCCTGGTGGGTGTCTCTCAGGATGTGTGTTCTCCTTGAGGCATTGAGACATTAAAGAATGAAACCTAGAAAACTAGAGCAGATTTTGTTTCCAGTCCTGCATATTTCTGATTCTACACACACAAGTAGATAACTAAAAGGTCAAGGCCTATTTTTCTGCTATTTCATCCACAGCCCAGGTAATACTTACCAGCCCTGCCTATCCCCCAGGAGCCAGTTCAGGTGGGGAACATATCAGCTAGACTGAGATCCCTTTGGAGTCATGAGGAAGCAGAGAAGAGAGATCTTGAGCTCTGCGGACTAAATCGCCTGCTTAGGCAGACACAGGGACCAGGGTTCGATTCCTGGCATGCCTTGCCAGTCCCGCTCCCACCCCCTGGGGCGCTGAGATGGCAATTGAGACTGGGCATAGTGGCGTCTAGTGCTTGGGGGGCTGAAAACAGGAGGATCATTATGAGTCTAATCTGTGTAGTGAGACCCTGTGTGTGTTTGTAGACCCTGTTAAATACTTAAAACAAAACAAAAAAGAGATCGTGGGAGACTTGTTGCTGTCCCAGTGTGCCTACTCATGGGACTAGAACATTTTCTGGCCAGGGCAGCTTTACAAATATAGTCAGACCTCTGGGTCTTTTAAGTTCCATGTCCACAGACTCAACCAACCATGGACTAAAATAGTTCAGGGAAAAATTTTATCTTTTAAATTTGTACACGTTTTTTAAAAAATGTTTTCTGTTAAGCGATACAGTAAAATATTTACATTGTACTTGGCAATATAAGTAGTATAGAAATGACTTATAGAATGGGGAGGCTATCTGTAGGTTATATGCCAATGTTATATAATTTTATACAAGGGATGGGCATCTTTAGATTTTGGTACTATGGGGAACGTATGTGCTATGGTTCCATTTTATATACAAAAGCAGAACTGAGGAGCTGAGATAGAGATTGTACAGTCAGAAGAGAAAATATTTGATATCTTTTCTTTTAGGGAAAATTAAAATTTGCCTGTCCCAAGGCTAGAACATGGATTTCTGCAAAGCTTAAAGCTGTGCATTTTGAACAGGCTGTTAGAGTGAATAAAGAAACAGCATTCCTGTGCAAACATTTCACAAGTCTGCAGCCATCCACCTCTAGCCTGACCGAGGGCTCATCTAGGTCTTTTATCTAGAACTATTTGATTATCTTTTGGTTACAGACTTTGTTTTGAATATGGAGTTGCCCACTTTCTAAGACAGAAAATTATCATTTACCCTCATAGCATTAAATACTTCCTTAGTTTATACCTTTACTGGGCATTAATACGTTCTTTTATTTTCCATAATTTTATTGAGAAACAAATAGCAATGAGACAGTTTCAAATCAAATTGGTAGGACAGTTTCAATAATTAACATATTGCATACATTCTTCCTAGTGGTTAATTGCTGTACAAGATTCGGACATGATATCCTATTTACGAACATCATTAGAACAAATCACTCTATTCGTTAAGAGAATGTAACTATATATCTATCCTAACCACTTTGAATACACAGATACAAAATCGTCATTCATCTGTATCCCCTTTTTTTATTCAGTTCCGTTATTTGAATATTATAGGTGTGTAAACTCAGCAAAATATTCTAAAAGAGTCCAGTATCCCATAATAGTATTGGGTCTTCTGCTTAACTGGCAGTATCAGAAATTGTTGACCTGAGTCCCCTACAGCTCAAAATAACAGCATGGCTTTACTTCTTATATTTCATTTTTATACTTTCCTGCTGGATGGTTAAGACCAAGGTAAAGCAGGACCTATGCAACAAGAGTTGTAGCTTTTGAGTCTGATAAGGTCAGTGAAATCCCCTCAGGATTTATCCTTAGATCCTGTACCTCAGATCGTAGATCCTTTGTCAGTGTCAGCCATGTGGATGAGTCACGGCCATTGCTTGGCCAATGTGCTCTCTGTGAAAGCCT
>NW_004524691.1:7887747-7893370 GCF_000260255.1 Octodon degus | reverse complement strand
TTCCTTTTTCCCCACAGCCTCTCCAACATTTGTTGTTGGTTGATTTGTTTATGATAGCCATTCTTTCTGGGGTGAGATGATATCTCAATGTTTTAATTTGCATTTCGCGGATGGCTAGTGATGTGGAGCATTTTTTCATATATTTATTTGCTTCTTTAATTTCATCCTCTGAGAAGCATGTGTTCATCTCAGATGCTGGGCATTAATACATTTTGAGAGTGCAGACTCCTGCGTAGAACTCTGATCTAATTTGCCAACATTTGAGCAGGGCGTGTTCCCCACCTTCTCTTGGCGGGCTTTCCTTCTGAAGTTCAGTTTAAGTTTGGAGTCCTGAGTCTTCCACTGTGCTCTGCATCGAATGGCCACAGGTTGAGGGCAGTGCTTCTCACTGCTGCATTAGACTTGAACACAGATCTGGCATGTCAAATGAATGAATGAAATGCTTTCAGGTTGCCTAGCAGGAGGTCACTGATGACTTAGAAAGTTTGGCAAAGCTCTATAATGTACCTAATACAAGGCCATGTTGAAATATTAACTAGAGCAGCTTCCCCTGCCCTCTTCTTCCAGTGGGTAAAAGTATTTATAACAAAACAGCCACAAAAAGCTCAGCTTATCTTGATTTTGTTCTGCTTGATTTGTATGCTTGTTCTCCAGTTTCCTGGCCTCCTTGACCAGGTCATCCTGTTACCTTTTCCACCAGAGCTCCTCTGCCATGCAGTGCTCTCAGGCTGTTTGCCCATTGTGGAAATGTGTCTGTTTTTGCTTCACTCTTCCGTATGGGCCCAGAGTCTGAAGAAGCTGTGGGTTCAAGTATGAGGTTGTGTTCTAGTGGCACTGTTCGGGCAGAATGACCAGGAAGGGTTTAAGTTCGAGTTCTGAATTCTTTTTTATTTTTAAATTTTTTTTTATTAATACTTGTGATTGAACTCAGGACCTTGCACTTGCAAAGCAAGTGCTTAAGCCACTGAGCTATCTCCCCAGCCCCTTAGGTTTGGATTCTGGATCTGTCTATCCATGATCTGCAAAGGTCTCTGAAAAATGGAATTGATAGCAGCACCCATTTTCTGGTATTGCAAAATATACTGTATAAATTGCCAGAGAGGTACTATAAATCTCTGTGGCTTCCTCATGCCCAGCATTTCCTTCTGCATCAAATCCTACCTGGCACTGTAAATTATTAAGTGGACTTTTTTGTTGTTGTTGGATACAAGTGTAGGTGGGGGGAAAGCCAAAAAAAAAAAATTATAACTCATCTTTCCTTTTGAAGTTTTGCTGCTTTTTGGCTTGCTCCTCATTTTTCTCAGCCTAAAGACCCTGCATGTCACCACCCCAAAATCTGCAAAAGATTTCCATACACAGAGATTGTTTTACTTGTAAGAAAGTGCTGTGTAGACAGCAAATAACACACCTTTTAAAAATTCTTTAAAAGCCCAGATACCTTCTCCCTCAGCACACCAAGATAGCAGGCTTGGATTTCCCAGAGGCCTGAGTGAAAGGGCTCATCTACACAGGAGGGTAGAGCTGGGTAGCCCCAGGGGCTCTCCCAAAACAGGGGGGGGGGGCAGTGGAGGGAACGTGTTCTCACTGTCTGCTGAAAACACACAATGACCATAGAGAGGGCTTTATTTCCCAAAATGCAGTGAATATTTTCAGTGGGTTCAATTGTTTTTTCCCCCTTCTTAAACTCAGTGAATTTAGATTCATTCTTAAAAATTGAACAGATTTATAAATTTCTAAAAAACTAAACCTGGCTCTAATGAATCAGTCAGTTTTGAAACCATTTAGCCGTATCATTAGTCTCACAACATTGTCCTGTTTTGTTCAAAATGATCCTCCAGTGTCCAGCTGTCCCCATCACTTGTATGTTATCAAAGGCTTCCATTGACCTTCTGGTGGAGGGACCCTACTGAAATGGGGATGAAGCTAAATAAAGGATTTTAGTGTTTTTAATGAGCTACTGATATTCACTGGTGTGTGTGTGTGTGTGTGTGTGTGTGTGTTTCTTGAGTGGGATTTAGGGCATGTGATAGGAACTGTCAACTGGGACACACCCCACTCCCATTCCCCAGGGAATGTCCAGTCTAATCTTCCTTGAATGTTCTGAAGCTTTTCCTTTGGCTTGGCACTGCCCTTGCTGACAGCAGCCTTCTCAGGCCCACTGCTGACTGGCTCTTCCCTGGAAGAAAATTTTCTCTTTTTCTGGGGAACACTCCTGGCTGCCTCTTCTGGTTCGCTAGATGTTTTCTCCTTGGGTCTTTACTTGAGCAGCCTTGCATTACTGATACAGGGAGAAAAACTGGTCTCGGGTGGGTGACCTCCAAACAATATAGGGAACCTCCAAATGACATAGGGAAAAATGATCTCTGGACCTGACCTGCACAAGTTTGTGTTCTCTAAAACCGAAGAATGAATTTTAGGAACAAACGGAGGTTATGAGCAGAATATATTTATTGAGAGAAAGAAAGCTCCTGTCCCAAGAGAGGGACGGGGGTGGGGGGAGGGAAGCAGGTAGTTCCCCCCGGAAGTTGTCTCTTGCCGGGACTTTTATAGAGGAAAACCATGTGGTGAGGCGGGTCTAAGGTGGTGGAGAAGACATGGGAACTTGCTTAGTTGGGCATGAGGTGGGACAAAACTATGGTCAACCAATGAGATTACAAGCATCACTGCTCAGGTAAAATTGATTAAATCCAGTATCAAATGGGAAAGCGAGTCACGTAGCAAGCGGGCAAGAATACGGAACATAGTCTCTTCCTGTTGGGGGTTGGGCTAGTGACTCATTTGGGCTCTTTCTAGTTGATTGATACTATTTAGGATATCAATCCCTAATGCCCATTCCTAGGGAAGTATGTAGCTGTGCTTCCTCTTTTTGTCTTGGTCTTGAGGTGTGGCCCATATGGGAGTGTCTGTCACTTCCAAGTTGCAAAGTCACCTTGTCTTCCATCTTGTCTCTTTGAGAGCCTGACCCTGTCTAACTGCCTATAATATTTCTGTGTAACTCAGCTGCCTACAACACTACCAACAGCTGTCTCTTCTAGATCACTCAAATCAACTTTTCCTTGGAAAAACATTTCTTTTCGCAGACTTCCAAGACAAGGGACTTATAGAGCCTCCATTCCATTTTCCTAAGGAACTCCCTGGAACTTCTGCTTCTTTTTCCTTTCTGAGCCTTTCCTGTGTCTCTTCACACTCCTCTAGAATACTACTGCTGCTTCTCCGAGGTGCCAGGGCAGCAGTGCAGCCAGCCGCTTTTCCTTCTTCAAGCACTTCTGTTTCTCCAGCTTCCTGGTGATTTCAGCAGTGGCTGCCTCTGCATGAACCATTGCCTTCCTCCTGATGTCCAGGTTCTTCCTGAAATCTCTCCAGTCTCACAGGACAGGCGCTCCCCAACTTGTGCTCAGAGCCTCTTCTCAGATACGCTGTGGGCACCTTTGTCTGCCAGGTATCGGGAGAAGTGGCCTTTGCCCTTGGTATCTGCTCAGGCAGTGGAGGCGGAGTGGAAAATGAGTCCATATTTTTGTGTGTTACGCCTTGTCTTGGGGGCTCTGGAAACTCTGGCCCTTTACCGAGCACTGGGAAGCGCTTAGACACTAGGACTGGCTATCACTGCTTTTTTGTTTGTTTTCTTAATCTACATTTCACTCAACCTAAATTTTCTTTAAATCTTTTTTATTTATGTCCATTGATCTTACAAAATACTGGGTTTCTTTTTTTGTGGTACTGAACATTGACTAAGCATGGAAGAAAATTTTTCACTAAACCAAATCCTTTGCCCTTTTAAAATTTTGAGACAAGATTCCTGTTATGGTTTGTGTCTAGTTGTCCACCCAAAGCCTCATGTCATGGGGCGGCTTCTTGAGTTTGTGATTAACTCATGATCCAAGAGGGGATTATGGGTGTGAGTGTTGCTGGGATTATGGGTGTGAGTGCTACTAAAGTGGATAGTCTGGATGCAATATAAGGGAGGGAAAGAGGCTTGCTCTCTGCCCCTGCTTTTTGGTGTTGTTCTTGCTGTTTTACTGTTTTTTGCCACCATGAACTGCTTGCCCTCTGTCATGTACCACTCTGCCTTAAAGCCAACTGACAATGGGCTGAAACCTCCATAGACTGTGAGCTAAATAACCTTTCCTTCATTAATTTTGGGTGCTGGGTATTTTGTCCCAGCAATGAGAAAAAAGTAATCAAGACAGAATTTGGTATCAGAGAAGTGGGGTCATTGCTGTGACTATACCTGACTGGGTGGTTCAAGAGCCTTTAAAAATGGCTTATGGAAAGAGATGGGAAAGGTCTGGAGAGGTTGCCTGAAAAAGTAGTGCTGAAAACCTTACATTGTTCTGTATTGGAGCTTCTGGTCAGAGCTCAGAAGGCCAGAATGCTGATAAAAATGACCAGGCACTGGAGATTTCTGCTGGGAAAAAGGACTGCATTGGTTGTTGGACTCCAGATGATATGTTATGCCTTGGCAGAAAGTTTGTCTATATTTTGCGTATGTCCAGTGAATTTGCCTGAGACTGAGATTAAGGATAGAGGGCTGATGAATCTGGTAGAAGAAATTTCAAGGTACTCGAATATTATAGCAGTGGTATGGCTATAGTAGGGGACTTTTAGTCAGATTTATGTTAAGAATCAAGAGCAGAGAGCCCATAAGGATGATTTAAAATGTGGGTTTGGCCAGAAGGAAAGCTCCAGTAAAGCTGTGAACTTCAAAGAAAGCTGAGATCTCCATTCCCAAGAAGGAACAGAATAGAAAAGATAGTCTGAGGGCTTCACAAGGAGGAGCAAATCTCTACCTTCTGCAGCCTCAAAACTCCAAAAGAGAAAGACTTTGCTTTGAGGAGAAAGCTGCAGCATGCCAGGTTCCAGAATGGTGGCATTACAGAGAATTTGTTCCTCAGAGTCAGGTTCAGAGTGCTCAGCAATCCAGGCCCTCGACCATTACAGTAAAGAGAGAAGAAAGCCTGGCTACTGCTCCAGCTGTCAGCAGACCTTGGCATCATCCATGTGGCATTGGTTTTAGGGGGGTGCAGACAGCAACAGTTCTGAGGGTAAGAAGGCTTCCACCTAGATTTCAGAAGGCCTGGGAGGCCTGGCAGTATGTGCCTGAGAAGACAGTGTGTGAAGCTGTGAGTGAGAAGCCTGAAGTACAGTGGAGACCCCAGAAGTTTGGAAAAGCCAGGAATGTTGGTCATCTAAGAAATGCTGCAAGGAGGGAGCAAAGTAGGCCTAAGAGAGAAGCCACAGGAGCTACAACCACCAAAAGTGACATAGAAGTGTAGTCATGTGGAGCTCACAGTTTGTCACAGATTGCTTCAGATGGTGAATGTGGAACTACAGGACTTACTGTTTGTCCTGTTGGATTTTGCACTTGATTTGGTCCCAATGTTTTTACCTTTACCTGTGTGTACCTTTTAGAATGGTAATTTTTTTTCTTGTGCCACGGAATGTTGGAAATGTTTAACTTTTCATTTGTACAGGGATTCACAGCTAAGGGTTTGTATTAGAGCTCAGAAGAAACTTGGGAGTTGGTCTTTTCAGCAATGCTGAAATTGTTAGGACCTTGGCAATTTTTTTTAATTGATTTATTTTTTTAACTCATTAGTAACTATTGAAAATCAGTAATAATTTT
>NW_004524691.1:7860157-7886751 GCF_000260255.1 Octodon degus | reverse complement strand
AATTAAATATTAATTAATTCAAATTAAATATTTCAAAATAATATTCAAAAATTAAAATTAAATTGTGAGTCCAACTAAGAGGCCAGAATGTCGTGTATCATATGTATGAATCTGTGGTCAATTCAGAACATTGACACAGTATTAGATTAGGCTAATATATACAAAAATATCAACTAAGAAAGTTTTCATGATAGTAAAGAATTATTAAGAATAAACCATAAAAAAAAATACAGAAATGGCAAATATATGACCAGCACTTCTAACAGTTTGGGGACAGGATATCACACAAAGTTCGAGTACGTGGTGGACATGGACAGTGTCCATGATGCTTACTGGTGGCCAGGTGTCACTTGTGGGACTGAGCTACTGCTATTTCCTTGATATCCACCCTGTAGACCTGGACAGAATTATGACCTGTAGGGTGCAGGAGAAGTCCATTTGTAGAGTATGCTGATGGAAATATTTTGCTGCTGTATACAAAAGAATAATTAAAAGACTGCTTTTGTATACCTCTTTTTCTTCTGTGTGTGTTTGCCCTATTTGTTAGGTTCTTTCCGTTTTCATTCATGGAGTTGTGGTCCTTTTGATCCTTCTCTAGAATATCTTTTAGTAGTCTGTGTATAGTTGGCTTCATCGTCATGAAATTCTTTAGTTGTTTTTTGTCATGGAACTATTTCACTACCCCATTAAACTTGAAAGAGTTTTGCAGGGTATAGCAGTCTGGGTTGGAATTTGTTCTCTTGCAAGGCTTGAAGTACTTTCCTCCATGCTCTTCTTGACTTGATGGTTTGTGAAGAGAGATCTTCCCTTATTCTGATGGGTTTTCATTTAAATGTGATCTGTTTCTTTTTTGTAGCGGCTTTTAGTATTCTGTTCTTGTGCTGAATTTCTGGGATCTTGATTATTATATGTGTGGGTGTGGTTTTAATTGGGTTAATGTTTTTTGGAGTTCCATATGCTTCGGTTACTGAATGTCAGATTGTTTCCCCATATTTGGGAAGTTTTCTGCTATTACTTCTGCTTGTAATCTCTTTATATCATTTGTATTGACTCCTTTCTCATTGATTCCTATTAGTCTTACGTTGTTCATCTTTGCATGATATTGCAGGTGTTGAATTATTTTTTCCTGTATCCCAGTTGTTTTAAAGAGATCTTTTCTTACCTTTTCACTAGCTGTAATGGTGTGTTCAAGGTCTGAGAGTCTATTTTCACTTTCATTCAAACGATTGAGCCAGCTTGTGATTGAGGTTTTAATTTCCTGTATATCACTTTGAATCTGTTTCATGCATTTTATTTCTTTCTTATATTGCTCATTCAAGGATTCCATGATTTTTCTATTATCCTCTATTTTTTTTAATCGGTGTCTTCTTTAGAAGCACTTAGTACTTCTTTCATTATAGTTGTCCTTTCTTCTTTTACTTCAGAAATTATCTCTTATCTGATTTCCCGTATACCTTTTTGCAGTTGTTTATATACTTCAGACACTATTATTTCAGAGATTTCAGGTGTGTGATTTCCAATTTCTTCTATGCTGTTGTCTCCTGCATTTGTTCTGAGTGATCTCGGGGCCTGAGAATGCATTTTGCTGCTTGTCTTTGTCATTTTGCATAGCACTGTCTTCTGACCTTTGGTGTAGAGCTTTGGTAGAGTTGTTACCTTAGCACCAGGCTCAGATCTACCAAGTTCAAACTCATCCAGGTAGATGTGGCTGGGGTCTGGCTACTCTGTTCACTTTTTCCTGCTGCAGCGCTTGGAGGTGAACCCTCTGTGCCACTCTGGCAAGATGTTCTGCTCCGGGGTCAGCTGGATGTGTCTTGCCTCTAGCCTCTCTGCAGGGAGTTCTGCTGCAGGCTTCCACTCCGGGCACACTGGGCCTGTGCGCTGGCTGGAATGATGATCCTGCTCACACTCTGGGCCTGAGTGCTGGCTGGAGTGGGGATTTGGCAGGCCCCCATCAGTCTTACTCACACCAGTAATTCTTACAGATGGACTAAAATGCCTTTTGCACAAAGGAATGTGCATGAGTCTTTGGGGGACAAGGGGCAGAATGTTATGGTTCATGTCTAGGTGTTCTCCCAAAGCCTCATAGTCATGGGGTGGATCTAGAGGTTGTGATTAATTTGTGATCCAAAGCTGGGATTATGGGTGTGAATGCTACACCACCCTAAGGCAGATAGTCTAAGTGCAATATAAGGGAGGGAGAGAGGCTTGCTTTCTGCCCCTGCTCTTCCCTTTTGCTCTTGCTGTTTTCTCCCCCCATGAACTGCTGCACTCTGCCATGTGCCACTCTGCCTTGGAGCCAGCTGAGTATGGATTGAAACCTCCACAAACTGTGAGCTAAATAAACCTTCCTTAATTTTGGGTGTCATATTTTGTCTCAGCAGTGAGAGAAAAATAACTGAGACAATCTCTCTAAGTTGCCCAGGTTTGACTTGAACTTGCGATCCTCCTGTCTTAGCCTTTCAGGGCACTGGGATTACAGATGTGCACTACTACACTTGGATAAATATTGGTATAGTGTTTTCTTCCATGCTTATATTTTGCTTCTATCTGTCCCTCTATTGCCTTCCCTCATACCTCTCTACTCCATCCTTTCCTTTTAATAATAGATGCTTCTATTTCATGCTATCTGATTTCACATTCAGTGAAAACATGTATGACTTGTCTTTCTGTACCTAGTTTATTTCAACTTGGTAATCTCTAGTTCTATCCGTTTTCTTGCAAATATCATAATTTTGGGGTTTTTTGGCTAATACTTCATTGTGTAAATATACCACACTTATCCACTTATCTGTTGATTGACACCTTGGCTTATTTCATATCATGGCTGGTTCACAATCAATATGGATATTCAAGTATTCCTGTAGTACTTTAATACCTTTGGGTACTTAACAGGTCACTGCTTTTGTATCTTGAGTGTTTACTAATGTTTGTAGAAGCTCTGCAACTTATTCAGGATTATTTGAGATACAGATTCATTGAGATTATTCCCTTCGGTGCATTTTTGATTGCTTAAAAGTACCTAGCAAGGGAAGTTATTGGAAACTGTCTGGATTAGAATTGGGAAGAGCTGAGCATGGTTTTCATGTAGATTGACTAATAGCTACATTTAGTATTTTCCTTTATTTAAAGTTTCTGGTTCAGCTTTGACATCTCTTACCCCTAGGGAAGTACCGAGATGCTGCCCTACCTGGAGAAGGTACAAGGGAACAGGTCAGTGGGATAAAGCAGTGTAGTAGTACAGTGGTTACAAGATTGCGCTTCGGGGCGAGGACTTCTGGGTCTCACAGCTGTGCTGGGTGCTCTGAGACCTTGAGGAGCAGGTTAGCAAATCTCAGGCTCCTTAGCTGGAAGATAAATGTTACAACCCTCGTGACTACTACAGAAGATTATTTTAATCATTACACAAATAGAAATATGAAAAAAAAAAATCCTACTGTGATGCCAGGACCAGGCAAGGGACGTTACTAAAATTGTGAAGCGATAGGAGAAGTTAGAGTAGGAAGCAAATTCTCCTAATGTTGAGCTTCTGTTTGCTTCAGCAGAGTAAAGCATATTTTATTTCTAAGCATTACTAAATTTGGCAAATGTAACAATTACAGTTCAGTTACTAAATGAAATTTGATTCCCCATATATGTCCAGTTGTGCTTTGATATAAGTACAAAAATGTGACCTTATCAAATATTTATAGTACTTAGTTAAATAGCCTATGAGTTTGGACAAATTGTGACCTTTCCCCAACTATTAATTTCCTCCCCTATTAAATGGGGATTGTAAAGTTTTTTTTAAAGCAGTTTAGTTCGTGGAACCCTCACAATGATTTTGTGAGCTGGTGCTGGAGAGCAGTGAGGTAGCTGTCACCGCAGCTGGGCACCCAGGCCAGTGGAGAGTATGGATCCCTGCTCACCCTGACCACGGCAGTACCTGGGCTACAGAATGGCTGCTAACCAGACTGGCACTTTCACATTCTCAACAAAGTATGACTTACAAAAAGAAAAGCACGCTTTATATGATGAACTGTAAAGGCGAACACACCTGTGGTCAAGAAGTATAGCCAGAAGTTGCCTTAACCACTCTCTGTTGTAGTTCCTCCCCCTCCTTGGGAGGCCAGTGGCCTAAATTATAACACTGTAGATTAGCTTGCCTGATTTTCAACTTCATGCAACTGGAATAAGGCTGCCTACTCTGGCTTCTTTCCCTCAACATTATGGTAGAGTCTCTCTTTTTTAAAAAAAAAAATTATTTACTTATTTGGTACAGGTCTGGCTGCACAGCTCAGACTTGTAGTGATCTCCCTGTGTCAGCCTCCCCAGCACTGGAATTACAGGTGTGCATCATCACACACGGCATGTGGTATTGGGGATCGAACTTAAGTCCTTGCGCTTGCTAGGCAGGTGCTTAGACCACCCAGCTATCTCCCCAACCCTGTGGTAGATTCTCTATGCTGTCATGCAAGATGGTGTTTTATTCACTGTAGATGATGTGTGGTTATATATTTATCTGGCCTGTGGGTAGCCATTGTGGCTATTCTCATTGGTGGGGCTGGTTTTGATAGTGCACTATTAGGAGCTTGTACATGGTTTTGGAGGGAGGGGTTCTTTAATCAGAACTTGGGCCTGTTTTTTATGTGCCTTGAAGTCCTGATGGATGCACAGGTTAATGTAGAGTGGGGCTGCTGTATGACAGCATGCATGTTCAGCATTCATAGATAACATGAACGCAAGACATCAGAGTAACTGCATCAGTTTGCATTTACTCCAAACTACTACTTAAAATTTTGCTTGAGAATTCATAGGAACTAAGCTTTCGACCAAATACAAGGGTGTCATTGGACCAGAGTTTTCAAAATTATTTCCTCCCTATCAGAGGCTTTGAAAATTCAAGCTGATTGTGCTGTCTTTCTTCATTCATTCACAATTTTTCCATTCTTCAGGAAAGCTTCTCAGTGTGTAGTTTTCTGTATCAGAGTCTTGTACTTTTCTTGCTAGCTTTGACACTTTAGATTGTGTTGCTGTCATACTTTTTCTGTTCAATTTTTAGTGTTTAATGTTGGTGACTTATATGTTGAGCCCTCATAGTCAGCATCTAAGTAAACCTGTTAGTTTTTATGTATTATCATCCTTTCATTTTTCTATGTAGATGATTATAAAATGTGAAAATAACATCTTTCTCTTCCTTTTCAAAATTTTTAGTGTCTCATTTTCTTTCTTGTTATGATGGCTAGTGAGGGTCTTCAGAATCGCAGAGGGATAGTGGTCTTTCTTTCTGGTCTTTTTCCTGACTAGTGGAAGTGTTTCTGGAGTTCATCATCATAATTGCTGTACTTTTCTGTAGCAGAGTAAGGAACTTCCCTTCTGTTCATAACGTCTTGTAATTTCATGAAAATCATCTTTATTTTTATTTTATTTTCTGCTTTATTTCTTCTCTTTTTTAGGTAGTAGCAATTTTCTTTTTAATTTAGTACAGGGTCTACAGGGTCTGACTATACAGATCGGACTCGTAGTGATCCTCCTGTGTTCAGCCTCCCAAGTGCTGGGATTATAGGCACGCACCACCACACCCAGTCTCACTTGTCCTCTCAGCATGCCCTAGGGGCAGGGCCAGCATGACACACCAAGTATAGAACCTCAGTTTCTGCCTCTGCCTAAGCAGGCGCTTTAATCCACTGAGCTATCTGGTCAGCCCACACAAAATTATTTTTTAGCTTCTTGAGATAGGTACTTAACTCATTTATTTTCAATTTGTAGTTTTCAAAATATGTTACTTGTAGAGATAATGAAATGAGCCAAACTCATGAGTCTGAATACTGTATAATTGCATACTGCCTCCCAGCGCAGCGTGTGACTGCATTTGTGTGACATTCCAGCAAACGAAGAGCTGTAATTAGGGACAGCATACTGACCAGTGGTTGACAAGAATGTACCTTGTACCTTTTGCCTAGCTTGTGCCAATGGTTTTGTTCAACTATAGTGGACAAAATACTATGTTGCATGATGGCATAGAGAATCTGCCATAGGGCTAAGGAAATAGCTGGGTAGTCCAAGCACCTGCCTAGCAAGCACAAGGACGTGTTCCATCCCCAGTACCATGCTGTGCCAGCCACTGATGTAAAAAACACAGAGCAGCACAATGAAAAGGTCAAATTTTATTGTATGTAAGATTTATTTGTGTGTAAATAACTGTACAGAAATTAGTGGATTGAGAAATACACATAAAGTAATTCTGCTTTTAAAAGGTACATTATTTTTAAAAGTTTATTTGTTTTCTATAAGGACTGATTTAGAGAAATCCAGTGCATTACGTTTGCTACAGCAGTGTTGCAGTGGACAGCCTTACATTACACATGTCTTTTACATTGCATAGGTAGCTGTGTCTGAAATGAATTCCAGGATCAAAATTTCTGACAAAAGAGTTAAATATATTATAATTTGAATAAGTATTTTCACAGTCCTCCACAGAGCTATTGCCATTTTGTTCTTGGACAAAAAGACACCAAAAGGATTTATCTTAACTTTTTTTGTTGTTATTATTAAATTATCTGAGATTAAAGACAGATACCTTGGTGTTTTGCTCCTAAATATGTGTACGATTTAAAATAAACTTAAAGTGGTTTTTAACAGCTTTATTATTATTATATTTACATAATTATAAAATTATTTTACTAATTGCACAGTTTGACGATGTTTTCTTAATTCAGAGTTGCGCTGTCACTGACATATTTTAAAATATTGTCATCATCATTAGAAATTTCTTCATGCTGCTTGTCATAAATTCCTGATCCCGTATGCAGGCAACCACTAACCTACTATCAATAGATTTTTTTTCCTTTCCTGAATATTTTCTTTAAATGAAATTGTGCAATTTATGATCTTGCACATCTGAATTCTTTTACTTGGCACGTGCATAACAATTATGAGTTTGTACAGTTGTCATTTGCTGCGGGCTGTAATGGTGCCGTCTTCCCTTCTTATACCTGAGTAGAATGCTGTTGCTTAGCTATGACACATTTTCTTTATCTGAGAACATTTCCTTTTGTAGCCAGTTGACACTGTCACACTTTTTAACAAAAGTAATAATCCTCCTGTGTCACCTAATGCTTAGGTTATTTTTGGATTTCTCCAGGCCACAGCCATCCATTCTGTCATATACATCCCTCAATCTTTTACCTACAATCATCCCTTTTTTGCAGCACTACTTGCTGAAAAAGCCATGCTAGTTCTCTGAGAAACTCCATCTCCTGGATTTGCTTGATTGCTTCCTGGTATTGCATAACTTCTCTTTTTATCTCTATTTCTTGTAAACTTGGTAAGATTTCAGTTAAATGTTTTGGCTAGGGTACATCAGAGATGGTATTTTTATGCTTCATATTTTATCTATTAGGAGGTACGTAATGTGTGTTTCCACCACTTAAAGTGTTAAGGTTGATCACCAGATTTGCTAGTCCACCCTCATCCTCCAGAATAAGGTCTATATTCTTTTAGTCCTTGCAGCCAAAGATAATCTTTTGTGTGTGTGTGTGTTTTTAAATTGTTTTTTATTTTTAATAATTTTATTGAGAAAGAAGTAGCAATGAGATAGTTTCAGAACAGGTTAGCAGGACACATTTTCTTTATCTGGGAATAATTAATACATTGCATATTGTTGTTTTTGTAGTAGTTATTCATAGTATAAGATGCAGACATGATAGCTTGTCTAAACCCTATTAGTTCAAAATTTCCTTCTTGACTTTGATAAATGAGCAACTTGCTTGAGGGGGAGGATCCATTTCTTCCAGTGAGTGGTTGCCTGTGGATGTTTGTCCTGCCTAGGGTTCATTCATTGGCAGCCAGAGTGCACATAGGTGCCACCTGGTTCTGTTCTCGACTCATGAAGGATGCCGGGAACTTCATGAGGTACACTGTGGCCAGTGCAACTCAAACACATCAAAGGGCACATTGCTTTGTAATGCACTTGGTAATTTTGAAGAGAAAGCACCTCAGTTTTGCCATTTAAGGTTTTGATTTTGCATTTAATTCATAACAGTCCCTGAAGATTCTTCAGACTAAGGTTTTTATCTTGTATTAAAATAATTCAGGGGGCTAAGGAGATAGCTCAGTAGGAAAAGCGCTTACCAAGATCCTGAGCTCAATCCTGAGTGCCAAAAAAATAAATAAATAAGTAAATAAGATAATTCAACCCTCCTTTATTCCTTTTTTTTAAAAAATAATTTTATTGAGAAACAAATAGCAGTGAGACAGTTTCAAAACCAATTAGTAGGACAGTTTTAATATTTAATACATTGCATATTGTTGTCTTAGTGGTTATTTATCATACAAGATGCAGACATGATATCCTGTCCACAAACACTATTAGAACAAATCTTTCTATTCATTACATTAAAAGAATGTAGCTGTATATCTATCATAACAATTTTGAATATACAAATACAAAATGGTTGTTCATTTGTATCCCATTTTTATTTAGTCTTGTCAGAGATGGGTATTTCATTGTCATTTAAATATTATAGGTGTGTGAATTCAGCAAAATATTCCAATATAGTCCACAGTAGTAGTGGGTTTCCCCTAAGACTGGCAGTGTCAGAAGTTGTTGATTTGATTCTTTTATAGCTCAGCATATTAATATGGCTTTACTTTTTATGCTTTGTTTTTATACTTTTCTGCTGAATGGTTAAGGCCAAGATAAAGCAAGGCCTATATAACAAGAAAGGTAGCTTTTGTAACTGATAAGGTCAGTCAAATCTGCTCAGGATTTATCCTGAAACCTTGTACCGCAGTTTGTAGATCTTTTGTCAGTGTCAGCCATGTGGATGAGTCATGGCCATTGCTTGGTCAGTGTGCTCTCTGTGAAAGCCTGAGAGAATTTCTCTCCATGTGACTCTCTTTAGGCACACTCTACATCATCGATCACTTTTCTCTGTGACCCCATAATCTCCTTGATCAGAAAATTTGGGACACAGCTGAGTTACATGATGTTACAGAATAGGTTCTCCTATGACCTGAGTCTTCACTGACCTTGAAAGGCTGGGGCCAAACTGTTGGCTGTCCTTACAGCCCTTCTTTTTCTTTAATTTTTGGTCTGCAAACTTAGGTTGTTAACCATCTGGAAGAGAAGCTTATTAATATTACCCTACAACCTAGGCAGTTGAGCTTAATTTCTCTATCTGGCTGAATATCAAATATCTTAGGTATAACATGGAACAGGTATTTTCCATCAAGTATTGATATGTTAACCAAAAGGTAATCTTTGCAAGTATTTCTTTGGCACCATATAGATGTCCAGTTACCCATCAATCTTCCCTTAGATGATCAAAATAGTGATTGATAATCAATGCTTGAATCAATAATGTCACAGTGTTTTATTCTGTCATTTCATTTACATTTATAACTTTTTTTTCTATGAATAAGAGCTTTTCCTTTTCAACTAGAATGATTTGATTTCTTTGAACTATACATAAGCATGAAAAAGAAATGCTTGTCTCCCTCCCTTCCCAGTAATTTTCAAGGGTTGGTATAGTATCTGCCTCATTGAAATGTAGTATGCTTTCAGTGTTCAGTTGCCAAGTTTGTGACTAGATGTTTGCAAAAGTCTCCTGTAGTCATGAGGTGGCCTTCTAGAGTATGTCATTAGATCATGATCCAATGCTGGGATTATAGGTGTGAGTGCTGCACCCACCCTGGGGTGGATAGCCTGAATGTCATGTAAGGGAGGAAAAGGGCTTGTTCTCTGCCCCTGCTCCTCCTTTTTTTGCTCTTGCTGTTTTCTGTCACCATGAACTGCTGCCCTCTGTTGTGTGACACTGTGCCTTGGAGCCAGCTGAGTAGGGACTGAAACCTTCACAAACTGTGAGCTAAATAAACTTTTCCTTTCTTAACTTAGAGCATTGAGTATCTTGTCCAAGTCATGAGAGAAAAGTTACCAAGACAACAGAAGTAAATCAAATATTCAGAATTAAAAAGATGTATATGCCTCCCTCCAGGGGTGTCTCAGTTACTTTTCACTCATTTCTGGGACAAAATACCCAACACTTGAAATTAAGGACCCAAAAGGTTTATTTAGCTCGCAGTTAGTGGAGGTTTCAGTCCATACTTGGCTGCCTCCAGGACAGAAGGCAGCCCATAGTTCATGGCGGCAGTGACCAGCGGAGAGCAGAGGAAGGAGCTGCAGTTTTGGCATCTTGTCAAACCTCCCCGCCTTTCTTCCACACTGACTGGGAAAAGAGCTCCACCACGAAGATTGGAGCTCTTCTGAAGTGGCAGGGCTGTAAAGATCAAGGTCCTCTTAAGTGACACAGCTGCGAAGCTCAGAACTCTTCCTAAGAAGTGGATTGGGGGGAAGCCTTCCTCTGCCCTTTTTATGCTGAGTCACTACGGTGCCCTTCTCCCCGTGGAAGCCCAGACATCTTGGTTGACACAATGTATCAAGATAAAGAGGAATGATTGGCGGGGTGTGGAGCTATCATCTTAGGGGCTTTCAGCACACACATCTGTCCCAGAACCCACTCTGATTAAATTACATACATAATATACATAATTAGGAAAAATAAGCATGAGCCCTTTCTAGATTAATGGCTGCATCCTGAAGCCACACTTTTTTTTTTTCCAAATGTATTTGGTATAGGGTCTCCCTATGCAGCTAGGACTTGTAGTGATCCTTCTGTTTTCAGTCTCCCCAGTGCTGAGATTACAGGTGTGCACCACCACACCCAGACTCATTCACGGGCTCAGTGTGCCCGTGGCAGGGCATGCAGGGACCAGGGATTGAACCCTGGTCCTTGGACTTGCCAAAGTAGGCACTTAGTCTGATGAGCTATCTTGCCAAAGGCCTGACTCTTAATGGGAATAAATGGCACACACATCTGGCACCACATTGTTAATCTGGTGTGACAAACAAAGTGTAAATAAGGACCAAATATATTGGGAAAAGGGAAGAAAATGTTCAGATGGGAAGGGGAACCAAGGAGGGGAGGCAGAAGAAAGGAAGAAAGGAAGGGACAAGAAAAGAAAGAACAGAAGTAAAAATGATGGGAACAAAGCTTTTGTAACTAAAAAGGGGAAAGGGGTGAAGGGAGAGCAAAGGAGTGGGGAAAATAGAAGGAAGATGTGCCCTGTACGGGTAACAGACTCCCTGGGGTGAGTGCACTTGCAGCTAAGAGTCTGCAGTCTTCTTCCTTACCTTTGTTTCTTCTATTACATTCCACCCCCAAGTTAATTTTTCAACTTTTTAAAATGTATCATTTGATACTTCTTTGATCAAGAATTTGTGGAATATGTAGGTACTGGTCTGATTGAAAGTGTATTTCACTTTCATTTCATTTGAATTCTCTAAAATTTGTTTACAAAAAAATAAAAAAAAATTTGTTTACAAAATAGGTATAATAAAACTAATTCTCCTATCATACAGTGTAGGTTCTTGGAAGAGAAAAAAATCAATAACTTTTGTCATGAACAGTTTATGAGCTGTTAGATCTATGTGTGTATACATGGCATTAGCAGTAGCTAATATGAATCCTAATTTATTTTAGCATTGTCATTTTGATTTGTCTTTTTTTGAGACAGAGTTTCACTTTGCCTTTCAGGCTGGCCTTGAACTTGTAGTGATCCTCCTGCCTCAGTCCCCCTTGTGCTGGGATTATAGATGTGTGCTACCATACCCAGAAACATAACATTTTGAATGGGTTTTAACAGTCATTCTTGAGTTGAAATAATACGTATTTTGAAATAGAGACCAATCATCAATAGAAATGTCACGAATTATATGTGATTGCAAAAAAAGCTAGGACAAACTCAGAATTCCTGCTACTACTTTATCATATCATTCAGTGAAAGCCTGAGTCATGTAAGCAGAAAATTCAGGTTTGCAATTTTGTTTTTATTTATGAAGGCAATATATGAATAGTGTGGAAAATCCAAATGATAGAGGAAGAAGGGAGAAGAGAGAACCCTTCCAGAAACCTCACAGAATATAAACCACTGCATAATAAGACACGTCCTTCCACATGTCTTGCTCTGGATATATGACCTATGGATTTATAGATACTTAAATCTTTACATCTGCAACAGGAATCATGTCACATGTAGTTTTGCAACTGCAGTTTTCACTTGGTAGTATACCAAAGGAGTGTAGAGAAGTTTTATTACATATAATGAATAAGATATACTGTCCTATGGATGTGTCATAATTTTGTATCATTTGTATCAGTTTTTGTGAGTCTTGTAGCAATTCCTTATTAATACACATTTGAATCAAAATATTTCATTTTATAAACTGTACATAGTTTTCCTGCTTATTTCTGTAGGACAGTTGTTAATAGTGCTGTTGCTTGGTTAATGTTGCACATGGTCCAGCGATCCTGTTGCTAGCTCTATATTCAAAGGAAAAGGGTCCCAAACTATTTATTATAGCACTGTTGACAGTAGCCCATTTATGAAATTAACTGAGTTGTCCATTGGCAGGTGATTGTAGAAAACTAATATGGTACAATATACAGTGAAATATTGTTCAGCTGTTTATAAGATGAAATCCCGTCAGTGAAAGCAGTGTGAGTAGGCCTGGAGGACATTATATAAGTCAGATAAGCCAGGCATAAAGGAGAAAAATACTACATGTGTTTAGTGTTTGTGGGACTAAAAGTGTTGATCACATGCAAGTGGAGGATAGAATAGAGGAAAGTAAAGGATAAGAAGAACAAGAGGAAGGGAAACAGAAAGATGACGTGATGGATTCTTAAGTACAATTAGGAAAAGTGGCTCTCCTTTCTTATAGCAGAGTCCGTTACCAGCGAAAAGAATCTGTCAACTCCCAGTCCCTAGAAATGATAATATCTGAGGAGGCATCAATGCAGATTACTTGCATCTAATCACTGTACTTCGTATTCGTGTGTTCACTACAACACGACACATCATAAAGTATTGTTGATAAACATGCAGTTTTTGGTAAGTGCTGTGCAGTTTCCCTCCTGAAAGTGAGTGGGGATGCCCGTGGGAAGGCCTTTTCCCCTCACACATGCTGTGTTGTGTCTCTTTTCTCTTTTAAATTTGCCAGCTTGAGATTTTTACTACACTATTTTTGTTTGTATGTGTCAACGTTGTGTTACTTGGCTTTCTGACACTGACAAAATACTGAGATAACCCAGTTTTAAGGAGGAAGGGTTCCTTTTGGCCCAGTTTCAGAGGGGTCTGTTATCATTTGACTCTGTTGCGTGTGGGCCTTGGTGAGGCAGTGCATCATGGTGTGAGCGTGTGGCAGAGGAGCACTCTTCACCTCATGGTGGCTGGGAAACATAGAGACTGGAGGTGGCAGGATCCCAGTGTCCTTCCCAGGGATGTGTGCTCAGAAACCTAAGTTCCTCCCACTAGGCTGCATCTACTAGAGCAGTGGTGGTGAGCCAAGCTGGAATCCAAAGGCCACTTATTTATCGCAGAGTCAACATTATAGTGAAACCTGAATACTAAGGATTTAGTTTAGAAAAACACCTCACCCATTAACATCTTTTATCTTAAAAGAAAAAATAACACATGTGCGCCACAGATTTGCCACCAGTGCCAGGGGCTGGGAGCCGGGCCCACAGTGCATCAGACTTTGGGGTTCACTCAAGAGCTGCCCTATAACAGACATCTTTCCTTGTTTCAGTGGACATTTGAATTCTGAGAGTTTCATTTTTAAGCATTTATTCTCTTTTAGTGTTTAATCCTTTTTTTAAATCCTTAACTGATTTTTAAATTGGGCTTATAAATTCTTTGTCATAAATGTATTTTTCCTCCAGTATGTTTTAATGTTTTTAAATTTTGTTTGCATGTTTGCTCTTTTCAACTTTAGAAATTTTTGAATTATTTTCTCAAAATTTCCTAATGATTTTTTTTGTTGTTTTATTATAGTAGAGTTAATTGGATGGTTTTCCTGTGTTGAGATCATTAAAATATTTATCCATACTTTCTTGTAGTGTTTCTACATGTTAATTTTTTTCCATCTATGAATCTGTAATCCCTCCGGATTATGTTTTGGTAAGCAGTGACATATTTCGGTACCTCTCTGTTTCTTACACCCTTCTCTGGTTTTTAACCTTGACTGGTAGATGGGAAGTGCCTTGCTGCTTACTCGCTTATCAGTGTCTTGGGTGGTTATTAGTGTGGGAGGGGCAGGGGTGGGATGGGGTGGTGATTGGCTTTTGTGTGTTGGGGCTTCCTTCTCTCCATATGTATGTGGAGCAGAGAATTCTGAGAGCTTCTACCAGAGGAGCATCCCTTGGCAGTTTTCTTTTTTACTTCTGTAGTGATTGAGGTTCTTTTTCAAGGGACATGGAAGTGTGGTAGGGAGATGTAAGAAACCAAGGCACCAAGTTATTAGAAATCTTAGATATATGAGTGTGTGTGTGTGTGTGTGTGTGTGTGTGTGTGTGTGTGGTGTGTTTTCTCTCCTTTTACTGGGGATCAAACCTAGGGCCTTATGCAGCCTAACACTGAGATACATCCATGGCTCTCATTTATTTTATTTTTTTATTAATTTTATTGAGAAATAGCAATGAGACAGTTTCAAAACAGGTTAGTAGGATAGTTACAATAATTAATACATTGCATATTGTTGTCTTTATATTTTAAATTTTCAGTCTGAACTGCTTATCAATGGCAGATGTCCTTTTTTCATGATGATGCTCCAAACTCTGAATTCTGTGGCAAGAAGTATTTTTTGTAACTTTATTTCAGCATTCTTAGTTCATAAAAGAATGGGGAGAGAAGAGTGTCTTTCCTTTCCCTCTTTGATGCCTAATCCCAACTCATAAGTAAATGCTATTCATTTCTTAAATATCTTTCAGAAATCGTAAGCATCATTTTTGATAAGCACATACTGCTGAGTGTTCATTTGGTGAAACTGAAGGTCCTTCAGAAGAAATAAATTAAGAAGGTAAGAACTAAACATATCTCCCTATATGGTTTTGAAATATACATTTCTTCAAGTAGTAAGGAAGAAGCTGGACTGACCTACCCTGTGTCCTCATGAGGACAGAAATTGCATATTAAACTCCAGTGTCGTTGCACTCCTGGTGCGATCTCTCCATCTTGCACTTTGACTTGGGAGAGAAGTTGTCCTTGCCAGCAGGGTCATGGACTATAAATGTAGAGACAAGACACATGTACAAGGAACTATGCCACTATGTTGTGTCATAAAATACAGAAATCACTGAAGATAGAGAAGATTATTAGGGCCAGAAGTGATCAGAGTGTGGCTGGATGGAGAGGCAGGAGTGCACCCAGGGACCTTGCGCTGACCGCGGTAGCCAGCCTTCACACAGACATTAATGGTCACCCTCCTCAGCAAGTAAATGAAAGCCCTCTCCACGCCTGCCAGGTGAAGTGCCTTGGTGTAAACAGTCTGTACTGTGTGCTTCTGCCCTATGTATAGGCTCCTTGGGATTTTTTCTTCCCATCTTCTGCTTCCTCTGGTGTCCTGAGTGCCAGATGCAGCTTGTTGATGTATAAAATGCCCCATGAGCATCCATGTGCGAGTGTCCTCATGTTATCCTGTGGCACAGGGAAGCCCCATGGGATCTTGAGCAGGGCTGAAGCCTTCCTGTTGCCACAGTCTGAAGGCACTGGGTCCCATAGCCATTTGCTCATCTCAGTTGGAGGTTTTGGGTGAAAACAAGGGTTCTAGAAAATTCCCTCCCATGTGTGGAGGGAACTCTGATTTGGTGTATGATTTCTGAATAGATTAGATGAGAAACCTGTGAAAATTTAGTACTAAGAAGGGGCCTTTGATGTAAGCACTTGCTAGCCAGACGGAGCACTGAGTTCAGCCAATGAGGTAAAAGGTGCCAGGGGAGGTTTGGGGGAAAGTTTCGCTGTTTCATAGTCTGAGCATTTTAAAGCTCAAGAGTTGGTTTTCCACTTGGTTTCTGGAAGACTGCACTCCCAAGTGAAGGCTTTACCTTAGTAGGTAACTGGGATGGCTGTGAAGCACCTGTGATCCTTCTGCCCCAGCCTCCCTCATAGGCTTGTGCTGCTACACTGGGCTCCAGGTTAATATTATACCAGCAGCCACCATTAATAATTATTGCCATGGATTTTTTTTTTTCCTTTCCAGATTTGCTAGAATAGATCTACAGTTGAGGAAGACATTTGGTTTAGTTGGACACTTGCTAAACTCACCGTTACCTATCTCTTTTTGTCTTTCCAGATATCTAGAGGAAAAAAAAAACTGTATTTCATAATAAAATTATTTGTTTAGAATAAAAAGTTGTTATTTCAAAAGAGTTAAAGGATATATTGATACACTTTATCCTTTGTCTTGTTACAAAAAGCTAAATCACATTATTTAGTTGTCAGTATCCATTTGCTCATAGTTGAATGGATTTAGATAGATTTAGGTCAGGACTTCTAGTTTTGGAGGTTTTGTTCTACTGTTTGTCCCGGAGTAGATAAGCATTCTCAACTGATAGTGTGTTTGGGCTGGTAGACTCTAATCTGATCTTCAACAAACCTTTCAGAACCTGCGCTCCATCAGTCTTGTCAGCCGCTGTGGATGGCCCTGGCTCTCTTGGCTGCCCTTCCAAGTAGGATGTCACTGAGGTCCCTTAAATGGAGCCTCTTGCTGCTGTCACTCCTCAGCTTCCTGGTGATGTGGTACCTCAGCCTTCCTCACTACAATGTGATCGAGCGTGTGAACCTGATGTACTTCTATGAGTATGAACCAGTTTACAGACAAGACTTCCGCTTCACACTTCGAGAGCATTCAAACTGCTCTCATCAAAACCCATTTCTGGTCATCCTTGTGACTTCGCACCCATCCGACGTGAAAGCCAGACAGGCCATTAGAGTTACGTGGGGAGAGAAAAAGTCTTGGTGGGGATATGAGGTTCTCACGTTTTTCTTATTAGGCCAGCAGTCTGAAAGGGAAGACAAAATGTTAACACTGTCCTTAGAGGATGAACACCTTCTCTATGGTGACATAATACGACAAGATTTTTTAGACACATATAATAACCTGACATTAAAGACCATTATGGCATTCAGGTGGGTAACTGAGTTTTGCCCCAATGCCAAGTACATCATGAAGACAGACACTGATGTTTTTATCAATACTGGTAATTTAGTAAAGTATCTTTTAAACTTAAACCACTCAGAGAAGTTTTTCACTGGTTATCCTCTAATTGATAATTACTCTTATAGAGGATTTTACCAAAAAACTCATATTTCATACCAGGAGTATCCTTTCAAGGTGTTCCCTCCCTATTGCAGTGGGTTGGGCTATATTATGTCCAGAGATTTGGTGCCAAGAATCTATGAAATGATGGGCCATGTAAAACCCATCAAGTTTGAAGACGTTTATGTTGGGATCTGTTTGAATCTGTTAAAAGTGGACATTCACATTCCAGAAGATACAAACCTGTTCTTTTTGTATAGAATCCATTTGGATGTCTGTCAGCTCAGACGTGTGATTGCAGCTCATGGGTTTTCTTCTAAGGAAATCATCACATTTTGGCAGGTCATGCTAAGAAATACCACATGTCATTATTAACTTCACACTGTACCAACCGCCTAGTGCAGGGCAGCGCACTCTGTGGAGTGTTAGAGCTGGTGCTGTAGACAACTCCAGAAAGCTCAGTGTGCTGGCTCACGCTGAAGTGGCACTCATGGAGACGGGAGGGCCACACTGTACTTGGGACACATTTTGATAAAATTCAAGTCAGGTCTTTTAATGGCATTTGGAAGAATGAAACATTTATAAAGGCATCAGAGGTACTTGTTCATAAAATTAATCAGACTGAACAATTTGAACATGTCATTCTGTAGACTAGAATTTCTTCAAAGGGTTTCTCTGAATTATAAGCTCATTCATGTATAACAAAGCATTGTGGAGTTCTATTTATTGAACAATCCAAGAGTTTAGTGTGTATCTTACGTGGATTACCAGTTTTTTAAAAAATATGTAGTTCTTTGTAAAGCGACTTCACTGGTTATACTGAACAAAATTTCATTGTTTTTATCACTTGATAGATCTTCATGATCTGATTGCAGAGTTATCAACTATTTAATGTTAGTTCAGACTTTCTGGATGTTTAAATGTTAAGGTGGTTTCAATACTGTAAATGGAATAGTGAATCACCTTTTATATTTGAACTGTGTTCCATTTCACTGATCATTTTATTATTGGTACCATTCTGAGTATTAATCTCTTGAATTTGTTACATATTTTGCTGTGGTATTACAGAGAGAATCTAAAGCAAGAAAATCTGAATTATTGTCATCTTGTTTTTAAAAATGCAGTCCTGTGCTTTTAGATGTCATTCATCTGGCTTGTTTTCCACACGAAACTCAGGAATGATAAAGAATTCCAGGCAGTGTGCTTCCTTTTGGAAAAGACTTTGTGCAAACCAAGGACAAGAACATGAGGGGCAGCAGTTTATGAAAAGTGCCACATTCCGGAGTTTGAGCTGGAAAGACTGAACATCCAGGCTGCGTTGCCGATCTGTTCCGTGTATTTCCTCATTAACAGTCAATTTGTGAATAAAGAGGAAAAAAGAAAAAAGACAAAGAAGTAACGGCTGCCGTTATTTGTCATCAAGGTGAAAGGGCTGATGCATATCCTGAAGTTAGTTTAAATCTTACATGTTTTCATAGACGTGGCAGTGGGGTCTTTGTTAGACGTGCCACTCTTAGACCAAAGAGGACTGGTTGTCCCATAATCCTGGGATTATTTAACTTTCTATTAAAGTTTTAAGTTTCTTTTTTTTCTTAGTTATATACAAGAAAAGGGATAAATCCTCATCTAGGAAATATCAGCTTGAAAGTATGTGGTCAGCTTTTCTATTAGCCAAATTTTAATTCTGTGTGAAAAACCAAAGCTTTTTTTTTTTTTTTTGTATTTTAGGGAAGAGCCTACAGGGTGCTCAGGGTCTCACTACTAGATCAAACTCATAGTGATCCACCTATTTACAGCCTCCCAAGCGCTAGGATTATAGGTGCACACCACCACACCCTGTCTTGGCTTCTGCGCCTGCTTGCAGATGCTTTAATCTGCTGAACGAATTGGCTGGCCCCCAAACCTTTTTCTTTTTAATTTTTAAAAATCATTTATTTATCTTTTTGGTGCAGGGTCATGCTACGCAGCTCAGACTCAGTGATCCTCTTGTCTCAGCCTCCCCAGTGCTGGGATTACAGACGTGCATCACCATGCCTGGTTTCAGTAGCTGGCATGGCATGCGGTACCAGGGATCAAACCTGAGTCCTTGTGCTTTCCAGGCAGGTGCTTAGACCGCTGAGCTATCTCCCCAGCCCCAAAAAACCAAACTTTGATTAAAACTTCACTACCATCATGGGTGTCCAGCATGGTGGTACATGCGTGTAATCCCAGCAGTTAAGAGACTGAGACAGGATGATTAGTATGAGTAGGGGACCAACCTCTGCTACATAGTGAGTTCAAGGCCTTCCATAACTACAAAACCAGATTCTGTGTCAGAAAAACAACAACAGAAATCACCAAGAGTTGAGAAATTTCAATAAAATTTTTTAAAAACTACCTTGTGTGGTCTCTGTTGCAAGGATATTTATGTTTCTTTGTCCTCAGACCTGCTCCAGTTAGAATAAAAATCAATTAAATGAACTACTCTATGAAGTTGGCCTATGCTCTGGCTAATCCCTCATTTAGAAGTCACTTCCTTTTAGAGTAACTGTGGCTGTTTTTGTGGCACAGTTAGGTTTGATCCATTTTGCAAAAGATTGTATTAATGTTTGGGATGCTAATTCAGAGGATTTTCAGAGAAAATATTTATTTATTTATTTATTTATTTATTTATTTATTTATTTATTTATTTATTGCAGTACCAGGGATTGTACTCAGGAACCTACACTTGCCAGGCAAGCACTTATTCTACTGAGCTATCTCCCCAGCCCTGAGAAAATTTTTTTTTAGCAGAACTGGGGATTGAACTCAGGCCCTTGAGCTTGCCAGGCAAGTGCTTATTCTACTGAGCCATCTTCCCAGTCCCGAGAAAATTTTTAAAATAAAAAATAATTTCACTCTGAGATCCATAACAACCCACCCCAAAGTTTATAAGCTTGTTCCTTCCAAACTAAAGATTTCTTCTTAAAATATCTAAAATGATCATAGAAAACCAGGTATGTTTGTTGTTCTTTCTTATTGCATGTTTCCTGGTGTTCAAATAGTACATAACAAGTAGCAGTGTTTTCTTTGAACTCATGGCACATGCCACTGGTTGCTGGGATCCTGCTCCATGGGTCTTTTCTTCCCAAAGCATGGACTGAAAGGCACCACCTGTCAGGTCATACTGTTTTTATGCAGGAAAGGAAGAAGGTAGTTGTTGGAAATGCCATGAAATATGCCTGAAAACCAGTCCCATGCCGAGCCAACCATCAGTGGGATAGGGAACTGTATTCCCTCACAGGAAGCAACTGCAGGTCTTGTTGCACCATGCTGAAATGTGTTGCTCTTTCACAGAGTGGGAATGCAACACTGGGTCTAGTCATACCTAGTGTGTTAAAAGCAGATGAGGCTCTGGGGCCTCTCTCTCTGTAATGTTTGGAATCTTAAGTCATCCCCAGAGGCCCATATGCTAAAAGCTTGGTCAACACCCTTTAGCATTATTGGAAGGTACGTAATCAGGAGATAGGGTCCTACAAAAGGAAGTCAGACCATAGGGTATGCCCTTGAAGAGGATAGCAGACTGTGCCCCACCCCTGTTTTCTCACTGCCCTGAGGTGAGCAGTTTTCTCCACATGCTTTTGCTGTGGTGTACTGGCTGCCAACAGACTCAAAAGCACGGGGGGGCCAAGTAACTGAAACCCCTGAAGCTGTGAGCCCAAAGAAGATTTTCTTGCTTAAAAGTTGGTTATCTCTGGAGTTTGTCAAAGTGATAGAAAAATGACATGGGTTCTGAGGCTGGCTTGGGCTTGTGACCCTTTCCTGAGAAACCACTTTTTCACCTTTCCTTTGCTCTACCTTAAATGGCCTTGGTATTACTGTGTTCCCATCAATTCCTCAGGTGCACCATAGCCAGAGCTGAGCCATACTTCTGAGCATGAAGTGGGATGTTGTCCTTTTTCATGACTTCTGTTATTGTAGGCTCATGAGAAGAGGAAGGGGCCAGTTTTGAGGCAGGAGAAGGGTATGTGAAGAGCATATTTGGCCCTCTTTGAGGCTTTTATATTCTACAATCCACAAAGACTTAATGTCCTTTATACTAAATAACTGGGTATTTTTGTGACTCAAAGACCAACTGTCATTGGAACCCCTTAATAATCTCGATCAGCTCCCTGATTATCTCGTATCTGGTTAACATGGGAACAGACTTTCAGGAGTCCATCAAAATAGGCAGCATGTGCTGGTGTTTATAAAAAGTTGTAGTTTTTGTTATGAACTTAAATTTAATTAAAAAATTGAGAGGCCTATGTGTAATGTGATCTGTGCTGTGTATGGCCAGATTTCCAAATCCTTGGTCTTGACTCTCTTAGCAGTATCTGTTATGATTTGTGTATAGGTGTCCCTCCAAAGCCTCATGCAGTAATGCGGTGGCTTCTGGAGTTTGTGATTGTCGTGGGTGTGGATGCTGCACCTGCCCTGGGGCAGGTCATTTGCATTTCAATGTAAGGAGGGAAGAGCAGTTAGCTGCTTGAGCTGCTGCTACTCCTTTTGCTCTCTGCTGGCTTCCTTGAAAGGTTGTTCTCTGCTGTGTGCCACTCTGCCTTGGAGCTAGCCAAGTATGGATGGAAACCTCCTGTAACTGTGAGCTAAATCTTTCCTTCCCTATTTTGAATGTCTAGTATTTGATCCAGCAATGAGAGAAGAGTAACTGAGACAATATCCAAGTAGCATAGATTGCAGACCCATGTGCTACTCCATAGGAAATAGAGTTTGAGTGTCCAGGGTAGACAGTTGAGTCACTACCGCAGCCCGCCTCTCCATGGTTGTCAGGCGCTTCTCTTAGCTGTCTCTTTTCTTCTCACACTTCTCATAGATGCTGCTGCTATCAATACAAAATAATGTAAAAAAATAAGAAAATAGATTTGAGCCAAACTTGAGCAACATGGCCCAGAAACATGGATTCATTTACCCTGAATGACGTGTTCTGACATAGAAGAGGCATGGACTTTAATAGCCACAGAAGAAGGAAGGTCATCAACCAATAAATTTACCAAATATACTGTCAGGGAATTGGGTTCATGGGCTACAACAAAGAGGGGGATCCTTTCTGTGGGTTTCACATGTTACAGCCTTCTTAGCTGTTCAGGTTTTGTAGAGTTCTCCTAAGCTTGGTGATAAATTCTAGCTTAGTGATACATCTGATGTTACCGCCCAGTCATGAGGCAGTTACATCTGATGAGGAGCACCACAGCAAAGGGCTAGTAAAGTAATTGAGATGGCCCAAGACAATTTGGGCTCTTGACCTGGGACATCTCATTTCTTCCATTGTTCTGCTTAGCAAGATCAGTGTTCTTTGGAGAACTTCAGCTTCGGTTTCCTACAACCCACTTTTTATTTACTTCCTACAGCTTCATTAACCATTGTATAAATCTTAGAATTTCTTGTAGTTTGAAAACAGCAAAAGGAGCTTCAGATTTCCACATTCCACACTGGACCTTGCTGCTCACAGGGACATTCTCCTCATTTCTTCTGGTGGTTGTCTCAAAAGGTAGCTGCTGAGTGCCCCACTCGTGTGCACCCTTGTGCACTTTCCACCTACCTTGCCTCTGAGCATGCAGTTGTAATCAGCCCAGTGTGACAGAACAGATGTTAAATGGCTCCCAAGTCCTGGTCAGAAAGTACCCTATAGCTTCTGTCTTACTTTGCTCCAAAAGAGTATGTGTTTCTGTCCCAAGACACCACCAGGAACCCAGGCCAGCTACTTAGAAAGGACATGTGGAGCAGTCGCGCAGTGGCTCTGCACTGCGCCTGCCAAAGCACCTGAGGTGCCAAACATGGGGTGGAGAACACATTGTGGAGCCTGCCGACAACGCCAGCCTGTTTCGCACAGGACCCTGATTAAACCTGATCTTCATGAACTCACAGAATCTTAAGAAATCATTCAGTTTTGCTTTAATCTATCTAGGCTTGGGATGGCACATTGTGTCTCACCAAGTAAATTCTGAATTGGCTGTGGCTTTCCCTAAGTCCTGGGCAAAGTCTTCCTTTTTAGTCATATTTTCTTCACAAAAAGGAGGAAAATTTCATTTGGTTCACAGTTTTAGAGGTCTCAGTCAATGGTCAGCAAGCAGCATTGTGTTTCAAGGCAGAAATGTGGTAGGGGAAAGCCTCTCACCTCATAGCAGCCAGGAAACAGGGAGGGTAAGTGCCAGAGAGGAAGGGCCAGGGGCATGATGCACGCTTCAAAGGCTCGCCCCAGCGACCTGCGCCCTCCAAGTGCACCCCACCACCTCCGTAGAAGACTTCAGCTGAGTCCATCAATGGATTATTCCACTGATGAGCTAGCGCTCTCAGGACCCAGTTACCGCTCTAGGCCACACTTCTAAATATCACTGCCTTGAGGATTAAGCCCTCAATACATGAGTCTTCAGCAGGTTACTTCACATTTAAACCATATTCCTCTTCTCACATCTGACCTCTTTTGGTTTACTGTCAGTGTTTACCCCTGTCAGAGGTTGCCAATGAGTAATTTCCAAAATGTTGTTCATTGTGGCTCCCTTTCTCAGTTTCCAGATGAGTTGGAGGTGAGTAGTTCTTACATCCCCCTAAATGAAGCCAATTCAAGGCATTTCTCATATAAACAAGAGCTTATGTCTACAAAAGTAGGCATAGTAATTCTCCTAAAAGGTTGCAAAAATCTGCAGGGACTGTTTTAAATGCCTATCTCCTCTCTTCTTGGTATATGTGCAGAAGTTGTGTGGGAAAAGGCAGGGTGAAAATATACTGAATTGCATTATTATTATTTTATGTTTTTGGTACACGGTCTCACAATGCAGCATGGACTTGTAGTGATCCTCCAGTCTCCCCAGAATTGGGATTACAGGCATGCCCCACCATGCCTGGACTTGATGGCTGGTTCAGTGTTCCTAAGGGTGGTGCTGGCATGTCATGTGGTGCCAGGAAGTGAACCCCAGTTCCTGTGCTTGCCTAAGTAGGTGCTTAGTCCACTGAGCTATCTTGTCAGGCCTAGGAATTACATTCTAAGGACTTTGAGAAGAAATGAGGGAGAATAGACAAAGATAAAGAGAATGTCACAGGATAGGCTGGGAAGGCCAGGTCAGAGGCTGTGCTTGGCACTGACCT
This sequence comes from Octodon degus, assembly GCF_000260255.1. Lineage (NCBI taxonomy): Eukaryota > Metazoa > Chordata > Mammalia > Rodentia > Octodontidae > Octodon > Octodon degus. The sequence continues at coordinate 7,862,513 of NW_004524691.1, read as the reverse complement.
GGCCCAGTGCACCTCCCTCCTGGTCTGCTGGGGGATGGGCACTGCCTGCCTCCCTCTACAGATTCCTCAGCCTGTTTTGCTCCTCATGCTTTAGTGTATGAACCAGCCATGAGACCTGAGGGATGGCTGTTGGAGGGCTTCTATCTGACAGGTGTTTCTCCCCCATAGAAAAGACAAAGGATCAATGCCTTTTTTCTTTGGCTGAATGTCAGGATCTGCAGCATCATGCGGATCTTACAAGGATAGAAGCCTAAGGGGTCAGACAAACTGAAGTGGTGAGCCCAGTCCTTAGCTGTGTTGAGAAATAAACAAACCTGAAGACCACACACTTGTCCCTGCAGATGCAAGGTAACCACTGTGGTGAGGCTGTGGTCTGTAATTCTGTGGTCTGTAATTCGCAGCAGAGGGCAGCCTTTCTGTGGTCACCTAAGAACAATTTTCTTTCTATGGAGGGCTCTGTGCCAGTAGCAAGTGGGCAGATGGGAATGGAGTAGCCAAACCCAGTTTCCTATGTGGTAGAGAGAAAGCAGTTGGTTCATGACTTGGACTTCTGAGAATCTGTACAAATCCAGCCAGAGGACAAAGCCCAGCCACAGCGAGCAACCCACACAGATGCACTGGGATCAGAGGAAATCAGAACTGCTTCCCCTCCCTTGCTTCTCCACAAGTGATCGCCTTTCACTTGAGGCAGCCAGTGTCTGCAGTTCCCTTCACTGGAGCACAGAAAGAGGAGCACAAGCCATGGATTGTAGCCTGAAGAGCCTACACATCCTTTGCTAACAAAGCTACCACACTAGGGACCCAAGTCTTTTCATCCGGGACAAGAAGAGAGGCTGGGGTACCATTTGCTTGCCTTTTACTCAGTACTTTAAGTAGCACTGGAAAATGTTTCAGGGCCAGGCAGTAACAACACACACTGCCCACTTAATACAGAAGCTGGCAAGGCTTAAGGTTACAACAAAATGGCAAATGTTCTGGACACAGGCCTTGCGGGTCTTCCCGACCTCAAGATTGCTGAAGTTCATTTATTTATAGTGTAGCTACTCACAGTTTCAAGACAAGAATAGTTAAAACACTTTAATTAAAGGTTAATTTGGTATTCAAAGGTTAAATGATAATTATCTTAGAGCTCCATGAATAGTAGTAGAAGAGTAATTTCACTTTTATTATTGAACTTTTGAATATATGTGGCTTTAAGAATTTTTTCACACTGCTTTTCTGTTCGTTAGTGAATCTTTATATAAACAAAACACATTTAAAAAGGCAAGTACAAATGCCATTCATTAATGTAGAAATGAATTTGTATATTTTTTACCCTTAAATTTGAAAGTAGAAAAAAAAATTGAAAACAAGTAGAGTGGGCAATTATTGTTTTGTCTTCCAAACCACTTCCTTTACTAGCAATGCCCCCATCTAAGAATTCTCCTCCACTGGCCCTATATATATAGCCTGTACAAGGTGGCCCATGCCACGGAGAAGCTCCCCTCTCCCGAGATCCCAGAGTGGATAGGCAGTACATCCAGTGGACACTACCTGCCACAGTTCACCTCAAACAACTTAGAATTCATCCTAAGCAAGCCAAGTGATGTCTGGGCATTCTGTCAGAGTAAAGAGCGACAAATCCGGGAACTTTTGGTAGTAGAATTTTCTTTCTTTCTTTCTTTCTTTTTTTTTTTTTAAACAAATGAATTTATTTTCCAGAGGTTTTATGTTCATGTAAAAATTGAGTGGAAGGCAAGGACTTGTTCCATTACACCCTTTCCCCGTCTTACACAGACCTTCTCTCCTCCCTTTGCTGTCCTGTTATCCCAGCTCCAAGATCAGCAATCTGGTGACTGACTTTTCTGTTCAAGACTCTGTGTTGTCTGCATTTTCTCTTTGAAATACCCCAAAATAGGATTATATATGTGAATGTGTATTTACATAACTACAGCTGTTTTAATCTATCTCTAAATTCTACAATGTTCCTTCATACACCTTGTGAAAAACCTTTGGGGATGATACTCATTTCTGAGTACTCTTAAAGATATAGTGTCATGCACACAAGGGTCTCTGTATAAACATATAGCCAATATAACTCATTGGTTCATACTGACTTCAAAGCTCGACAAAAGTTATACTAACAGTAAACACTTTTATTTTTTATTATTTTCCATAATTTTATTGAGAAACAAATAGCAGTGAGACAGTTTCAAACCAAATTGGTAGAACAGTTTCAATAATTCACACATTGCATACATTCTTCCTAGTGGTTAATTGCTGTACAAGATGTGGACATGATATCCTATTTACAAACACCATTAGAACAAATCCCTGTATTCATTAAGAGAATGTAACTATATATCTATCCTAACCA
>NW_004524691.1:7817563-7855246 GCF_000260255.1 Octodon degus | reverse complement strand
CATATACTTAAGCATGACCTATAGACCAGTATATGGTCTGTTTTAGAAAATGACCCATGTGCAGCCGAGAAAAATGTGTATTCAGCTGTGTTTGGGTGGAACACTGTATATGTCCACCAAGTCCATTTGTTTCAAGCTCTAGTTCAGTTCTGTTATTTGTTTTCTAAGTTTTTGTCTGGTTGATCTATCTTTAAATGATAAGGAGGTGTTAAGGTCTCCTGTTAATATTGTAGTATGGGATATTAGATTTTTCATGTCCATTAAGATTTGCTTTACAAAATTGGGTGCTCCACGTCTGGTGCATACATATTTGAGTATTACCTCTTCCTCTTGAATTTTTCCCCTAACCAGTATATAATGGCCTTCTTTATTTCGCTTGACCATTCTTGCTTTGAAGTTGAGACTGTCTAAGAATAGGATTACTACCCGTGCTTTTTTCTGAGGTGCTGGGCATGTAGTATTGTATTCCATCCTTTGACTTTCAGTGTATGAATGCATTTATGAGTTAAATGTGTTTGCTGTATGCAGCATATTGTTAGATTTTGTTTCCTAATCCACTGTGCCCGTCTATTTCTCTTAATTGGTGAATGAGTCCATTTACACTGATGGTTAGAATTGAGATGTATTGATTTACATTTGACATGTTATTTACCTTTTGTTCTTCATTCCTTTTTCTCCTGTGTTTAATTGCTTGCCCTATTTAGTTGGTTGCTTCTGATCTCATTAGTGGAGTTCTGATCATTTTGGTCCCTCTCTAGAACATGTTTCAGTAGCCTATGTAGGGTTGGCTTTGTCATCACGAAATTCTTTAGCTGTTCTTTGTCATGAAAGTATTTCACTTCTCCATCAAACTTGAAAGAGACTTTTGCTGGATATAGTTGTCTGGCCTGGAATTTGTTTTCATAGAGGACTTGAAGTACTCTGCTCCATCTGTTCTTGCCTTCATGGTTTGTGAAGAGAAGTCAGCTATAATGCTGATGGGTTTTCCTTTGAATGTGATCTGCTTCTTTTCTCTAGCAGCTTTCAGTATATTATTCTTGCGCTGAATTTCTGGGATCTTGACTATTATATGTTTCGGTGTGTTTTTACTTCGGTTGAGGTCACTTGGCTTTCTGCATGCTTCGGTTACCTGAATATCAGATTGTTTCCTCATATTTGGGAAGTTTTCTGCTATTACTTCTGCCCATATTTTTTTAATGTCCTTTGTATTGACTCCTTCTTTCTCACTGATGCCTATTAGTCTCACGTTGTTCATCTTTGCATCATCTTGCAGATGATGGATTATTTTTTCCTGCATCCTACTTGTTTTTAAGAGATCCTTATCTTTTCACTAGCTGCACCAGCGTCTTCAAGATCTGAAACTCTGTCTTCACTTTCACTTAAACGGTTTTGGAAGCTTGTGATTGAGATTTCAATTTCCTCTATATCTCCTTGATTCTGCTTCATGCGATCTATTCCTTTCCTATATTGTTCATTAAAGGAATCCACCATTTTTCTTATCTCTATTTTTTTTATCAATGTCTTTAGAAGCAGTTATAAATTCTTTTACTGCAGTGTTTTTTTTTCAGATTGGGTTTCCTCCCTATGTTTCTGTAGTTGATTCTTTACTTCAGATGCTATGTGTTCTGAGAATTCTTTTTTTTATTTCAGAAAATAGTTCCGCTCTGAGTTCCTCTATAACTTTCTGCTGTTGCTTATTTACTATCGACACTATTAATTCGTATATTTGAGCTGAGCTAGTAGAAAAGAGTTCTGCTCTGTGTTCCTCTATGACTTTCTGCTGTTGCTTTTTTACTATCGACGCTATTAATTTATACATTTGAACTGAGCTGGTGTCCTCTGCACTTGTTCTGGGTGGGCATTGGGTTTCCTCCATATGTTTCTGCATTTGATTCTTTACTGCAGATGTTATTAATTCAGGGATTTCTTTTTTCATTTCCAATCTGAGTTCCTCTATACCTTTCTGCAGCTGTTTCTTTATTTCAGAAGTCTTTGATTCATTGCTTTCAGCTGTGTGATTCAGAATTTGTTCTGTGTTAGTGTACTCTGCACTTGTTATGGGTGGCCTTGGGTCTGAGATTGCATTTTGCTCCTTCTTGTTGTCATTTTGTGTAGCACTGTCTTCTGACCTTTGTTGTTGGTCTTTGTTGTAGTTATAGCCTTAGCACCTACTGAAGTTCAGGTGTAGCTCTACAAGTTTTGGATTTATCCAGCTGTACCTGGCTTGGGTCTGGCTGCTGTGCTCAGTTCCTTCTTGTTGCTGCCCTTGGTGGTGAACGTGTTGTGCCCCTCTGGCATGATGTCCTGCTCCTGGACTAGCTCGGTGGTTCTGTCCCGTACACTTGCTGCAGGGATTGCAGCTGAAGGGTTTCACCCCAGGCCTATTTGCTAGGCTTGAGCTGAGTCTGGAGGGGTCAAGGTGGAGTAGCAGTAGAGGCAGCTCTCCCACACACTCAGCAGGCCTGGTCTAGGACTGTATCTGGGGCTTCCCAGAACACGACAGAAATTCCTACTCTGTGGGTGGGGTGTGGGGGGTACTACGGAGTGATGGGGGTGCATTCCAAGTGGGTGAAAGATGGTGTTACCCACACTGCTCCTGGGCTGGGACCAGTGGGTCCTGCCATCGCAGAGTAGCTGGAAGCTCTCCCACACACTAACAGGGTCTGGGCTATGACTGGATCTGGGGGTTCTAGGAATGGGGCAGAAATTCCTACTTGGCGGGCGGGGTGGGGGAGGTGCTGCGGAGTGGTGGGGGGCATTCCAAGGGGGTGGAAGAGGGTCTCACCCATGCTGCGCCTGGGCTGGGACCAGTGGGTCCCGCCTCTGCAGGGTAGCTGGAAGCTTTCCCACACACTCACAGGACCTGGGCTAGTACTGGGTCTCAGTAAACACTTTTTTATGCGATATATTTGTATCCATCTCAAAATATAACCTAGGGGTTGGCCAGATAGCTCAGCAGACACAGCACCTGCTTAGGCAGACACAGGGGCTAGGGTTTGATCCCTGGTGTTCAGTGCCAGCTCTGCCCCCAGGGCGTGCTGAGCTGCTGATTGAGACTGGGCATGGTGGCGCAGGCCTGTAATCCCAGTGCTTGGGAGGCTGAAAACAAGAAAATCAATCACCATGAGTTTGACCAACATAGTGAGACCCTGTAGATCCTGTACCAAATACCTTTAAAAAAAAATCAGCTCTGATTGTTTTGAATCAGAGCTGGGCTTTCTTCTTCCTAAGGAGAGCATTAATGTGTTGGCGTGTCCTCTTACTTCTGTTATGTTCTGGTCTTGTCCTCTGGCCATGAATTGGTTTTCTCCTTTCTGTGTAGAATCCCAACCAGTTATGCCAGCTCAAATGCATAGATTTCTAGAATAGACACTAAAATGCAAAAATAGGTTTAATCAAAAGAAAATAACAGCAGTCTCACAAGTAAAGTTTAGTAACTTCAGTGTATTTATTTTTGTTTTAATCTTGTCATCAAAGGTGAATTTTTACCTGTTTATTTTGTAGACAACACAGACTTAGTGACTGTATAAACACATTAGTCTCTACAATGCTAACTATACCCCAGCACATATCAAAGGGACTAGAATGACACATCATGCATCCTGAGTGATCATGCACTGCCACACACTCTGGGCTCAACTGACCTCTCCTGTTGCTGCAGTGTCTCTCAGAGACACATACAGCATAGTAGGACTAGAAACCTCTGAAGACTACCAAGCATCATGGGGTTTTGTCCAGGTTTTGTTGTGGATAGATTTTTAGAGACTAAATTACCAGAGGACCTGACTGATTTGAGCAGTCCTTTTGACCTGTGTGTTTTTTTTGTTTGTTTGTTTTTTTGTACTGGGGATTGAACTCAGGACCTTGCACTTGCCAGGCCGGCACTTAAGCCACTGAGCTATCTCCTTGGCATGACCTGTGATTTAATAAATAGAATTTGGAGACTCCAAAAAGAAAATATTGTTATAGATTATGGATCTTGGCATTTTTTATAAACAATCCCTTGTGATTTCCGAACTAGGAAGAAAATGGTGATGGAGTAATTTCATGATGTTCAAATGGGTATAAATAACAGCTTATACAAAAAGGTCACTGTTTCCAAGTTCAGTAGTACAAAAGATCAGATTTTTGAGATATGGTGCCATTTAAGAAAAATACTTCTCAATAAGGGATTTTTTTTTCCTTTTCCTTTTCTTACTCTCTCCTCACCCTTTCCTCCTTTCTTTACTTAATAGTTGGGCTCCACCTATAGTTTTAATCTTACCAAGTCTGGAATTGATTTGTCTTAAATTTCCTTTTACAAATTCTCAAGATCAAAATCAAAACAAAAAATGGCCAATTTCTGATCATAATAAGATATCCCCATTTTCTTACCATTCATTTTCTATTATGTGTAGGGAAAGAATTATTCTAATCTAGCAGTCTTATAATGCTCTAGTGAAGATGGCAAGACAGGCACAAATTTAGAAAGAAGAAAGGGTCCTATGGTTAAAAATAAAAGTCTGATATTTACATTTATTTTATTCCATGTGGAAAATATATGTTGTTATTTTGTTCCATTTTGTGTTTGTGGCACTGAGGGTTGTTACTACTCTTGTCCAAAATTTAAAACTTAAATTCCATATGTAGATCTTATAATACATAAAACAGGAATGGGCACCAAATTTGTTTTTAAAAAATCTGATTTTTTTGATTGAGGTTAAGAAAATAATTGTACCCTGGAAATATACTAATTTTTAATATAATAAATATGCTAATTTACATACTCAGAAATACTGATTTTAAATATTCTGAGTTCTCTTTTGGGGTATGGGATTGTTACACTACAGTCTCTATGAAGCAAAAATTAAAAAGAAAATATGGTATCACACACAATCACGAAAGGCATATACTTTAATTAGATAAATCATAATTTAAAATGTGTTCGTGTAAAAATAAAATTAGAATTGATCATCAAGGAACTGGGTTGGGGCATGGTGTGGGATATCCAGTGTTAAAAATATAAAATGAGGCGTCAGAAATCTGAATCTTTGGACTTCACCATTCGCAGGTTAAACTGACTGTCCACTGTGGTAGTTCTACCCTCCAGGGCTCAGTGTCCTAACTCTCTACTCCATTCCTGGGAAAGCAGGTGACCTAGTAACACTGAGTAATTAGCTGATGCAGTTTGCTTGGGTGTGGGCAAGATATGCCAATCTCAGAATTATTCTGGTTGTGTCCCGTGCTTTCATGGGATAAACCAATTGGAGAAAATCATGAAAGATGCTAATTCTCATCCATTCAGCCAACACTAAGTGTCATGCTATCTCTGGGGCCCCACTAGCCTCTAAGCCCCAGAAGGACAGTGATGGTACCAAGTGCCTACCACTGGAAACATTCACCGAGTTACTGCCTGGTACCTGGTAGATTCTCAGGAAAAAAAATAAGGAGAGACTTGCTCATGGAAACAACAAAAAAAAGACGCTTTTCCTATGAAATCTGCATATAAAGTAGATAAGCTGCTATAAAGGCAGCGATGCTTTTTTGTTTGTTTTTGTTATTTGTGGTACCAGGCATTGAACTCAGGACCCTGTGCTTGCCAGGCAAGCACTTATTCTACTGAGCTATCTCCCCAGGAGTGATTCTTATTAAAAAAAAAAAATAGCAAAAAACTCATACAATTTGCTTATAGGAATTGTGTATATGAACAGTTCATATTGGGATCTTTTGGAATTAACTGTATAATTACTATTTTCTGAATTTGTTAAAATAATCATTCCTGAAGACTCATTAACATTTCTCTTTTGATTTTTGTTTTCTTTTTCCTGCTGCTCAGGGGATTATTAGATTGTTATTAAAATACATTTCAACTCTGCGACCCATATAAGTGCAATAAATCAAAATCATTTACTTCAGCAACTGAACACTAAGCTGAAAGACAGTGTGGTAGGTCTTAATGTTTTAATGCAAAGACATAGTTCAGATAAATTAAAGGGCCAACACTGCTTTTTAGAATAGAAGCAAAAGTTATGGCATTTCTACTGTTACATTTATTATTCCACTTTCTGAATATATGCCTGAGATAAAAGGAATGTCAAAATGATAAATACACAAAGCCTATTTAATTGTAGCCTTGGAGCCTAAATAATGTCCCAAGATGCTAGATTGTCCCCATGCAGCAGGATTTACTGTAAGTAGTCACCCTCTTTCATTATGAACATGAAGATGCTGAGAATTAAAAATTTATAAAAGAGAAATCATTCTCTTGGGTTGGAGATGTCTAAAAATCACTTCTATAGGTTTCATTTTTTAAAAAAATGAGCAACAGCAACCAAAAAAAATGAATAACACATTTCTTTATATTATATGAAACAAGAATATTAAATTACTCTGTAGTTCATTTTCATAAATTTGTTATTGATTGGGTACTTGTGTTATTTATGTTGGCATCCAAAAAATTACCAGTATTTAAAACCCTGTTAGTTATACTTGCCACTAAGGTGATAAGATTTCAGTTTTATTTGGGCAGTCTAAAATGAAAAAAGTAACTACCTGGTCTATTTTAGTGATTCTAATAAGGGTGGTATTTCCTCTTTCAAAATGCAAAAGTTCTAAAGATACAGAGCAAAACCACATTTGGAAAGTGAAGTATACATCAGAAAACATGTTTAGGGTATCAGTAAATGAGACCATTTATCTTTCCTCTCTGGAATAAAAGTAGAGTAGGACTGTAATTTTACCACCTTTCAGTATCTAAAAAAAAAAAAAAAAAAAAAAAACCTAACAGACCTCCTTTCTAGAGTACTGGCTAATTTTCTGAATGGTAACACTTGCCTTCTACTAACCTATATGCAGGTTTTGAAATTTACTACAAAATACACCCTATACATGGTAAAAGTCTAGTAATCTGTATTTCTGATAATGTATTTTTCATGTCTAGTTATCCTATATGTGTACCCCCAATTCCTTGACTTCTATCCTTGCTTTTGCATAGTCACATTTAACTTATGAACTATCTTATGATTGAAGATGATGAGAGAATGTACGCGGTTGACACAGTTGCTCTCTAGCATAGTCAGCAGTAAGCCAGATAGGTTTTCTTTTCCCTCAACTTCCCTCACAAGCACAACCTGCCACCAGAACCTGTGAGTAGTCTGCTTGTGCCCAGAGGTGGGGGATGCTGGTCCTCCAAGGCTTTAAAAGGTAACTTGGATTTGGCAAATGTCAGAAAGGACTTATTCTGTGGTTAAATAATGTAGATTACAGACCTTCCAGAATAAATGGAACTATATCCCTAAGTATAGTCTATTTCTTTGTCTCATGCCACCTTTTTGATACAGTTTCAAACGGTGAAAATGCCTATGACACTTTGTCAAAATGAACAGTTACTACATGTTATCCTGAAAGTACTTAACTTGGATTTATTAAAATGATTGTACATATGATGATGTAGTCACTACTACACACATAAAAATGATTATAATTAACCCCTAGTTTAACAGTGGTAAGAAGAACAAACACTAGACAAAGCAGTATTACTAAGAATCAGCAAAAATTTTACATATTAAGGACATACTTAGAAACATGTCTAATGAAAACCTCACAGTACCAACTTTCCCTTGCTCTTTGCAGTCAGCCACCTTGCCTAAGAGATTTTTTTATTTTTATTTTTTAGTATTTTAGTTAATGTCCAGAAGGTGGGCATATTCTTAAATATATGAATGTAACTTTAATGTTTTCACCCTAAATCATTCTACCATAAATTTTCATCTGTTATTTGTGGGTTATCCGTTACAGCTTTCCAAACAAATTGCTCAGGCTGACAGGGACTGTTAGGAAACTATTACAGTCAGGCCTTGCATTTCAGGCAAGCAATAACTTACCAAACTTAAGTACATACACAAAATGTGAAAGGCAGGATGACACTGGACTGGAATTTTAGGACGTGGGAACTCTAGTTGATTTAAAACTACTTCACTGAATATGGAGAGAACAGAGGAAAAAATAAATACGTGTTAACAGTTTACATTTCTATTATTATACAACAGATAAAAGAATCTAGTTAAAATTTCAAAAGTGATTGAAAACTAAATGTGCATCTTTGCTGTTTTATGATTTCTTCTATTTTTTAGGATCACATAGTGATGAAACAAAATATTTTGATAGACTCTGGGAAGCAAAGATAGAATTTAAAAAGAAACAGTGGGCTTGCAGGTTAGTTCAGTTGTCTAAAGCGCCTACTTGGGCAAACTCAGTCAGGCTCAGGGGACCGCGGTTGGATCCCCAGCACCACATGCCGCACCAGACCTGCCCTTAAGGCAGCCTGAGCCAACCAAAGGAGAAAAAAAAAAAAAAAAAAGAATCCTAAAAAGAAACTAAAATCTTTGCAATGAATGTGAGAATTGCCTGTCTATGGCAAAGTACTTCTTACTCATATGAATGGAGGGAGACAATATTTAGTTTCAAGTACAATTGTTGGACCTCTCCTGTCAATGTGAGGCCATGGTGGCCATGTTAAGTTCTATTTTCTTACCACTGCTTTTATTACAAGTCAGCTGCTTCAGTGAAATGACTAGTGCTTTTAAGTTGCAAACTGTGCTGCTACTACCAAGAGTCATAGTGGACAAGAAAACAAAACTATTTCAATATAGCAGAAGTTTCCAAAGTACCTTAAGTAGAAACAGATATTCCCAGGAATGTTACTAGGTGCTACTCAAAAATTTCTGTGGTCAAATTAATCTGAAAAACATGGAGTTAACAGTGTTTTCCTCTCCTCTGAAGGATATTTGAACAGAGATTTCAATGCTATTATATATGCTTTCTTAGAGTATGTTTCCAAAAGTCTCTGAACCTGAAACCTTTTTTTGGAAAGAGGATCTTAGGAACTTGTGTTCTAGGAAACACACCTTAGGGAACAAGGATTCTACTAGAGTGCACAGGTGACGAGCTCAAAAGTCTGAATAATGGTTTATTTAGATGCAGTTAAACAAGCCCCAGCATACTATCCGCTCTGTCATTTTTCCAGAACTGGATTAGAAATGCTGGTGTGATATGCTGAGGCAGTTTGGGGCAGACTATTATGGAAGATCAGTCTAAAGATAAGTCAAAAGGAAAAAAAAATCTGAAATTATTGAAAAATAAATTTTATATAAATTATATATTCTTATACATTCAAATGTACAATGAAATGTTGCCCTTTTTTGAATGTAAATCTCCTATTGACATAGTTTCAAGAGAGCTAAATCTGTCAACAATTTAAGGAGAAAAAAAATCATGAAAAGAAAGGTATGCCTAGGAAAGGAAGAAGTTATCATTCCCTTTGTAAATTGTTCATGCATTTCCAAATATCCTAGTGATCCAGTCCAGTAGTGCAACCTGTTCCTAGAATCACTTCAGATAGGATTGAAATGATGACGCCATCACTACCATGCAATCCTGTTTATCATTTGAGCAAAATATCAAAATCATTACACTTGCATGGAATAAAGCGTGTTTTAAATAATACAGCTTGTATATGCTCCTCTACTAGAACAATCACTGTGTAATACTCTTGACATATACAAGATTCAAAAGGCCAATACCTTCCATCTACAGCAAGAAAGAGAATGTAGCCACTGGCTTCTAATAATGGGTTCATATGCATAGACATGTATTAGGACAAAGACTCAGTTAATTGGTTCAGGCAAGTTGGTCACATAAAAAAAATGCAGGTCTTGGGATCTAGTTTTGGAACTTCCTATATAAGTATTGTTTATTCCTATTATTAAACAACTACAAATACAGTCAACTGAAAACAATTTCCCCTGGACCCCTCCCTACCCTATCCCTACCCTATTTCAAGAGTGCACATTGCCAGTGGTGCAGCAGCAGAGTAGTGCATTATGAGGATCTGGGCTTGGCATCTTGCTGGGACTTGTAAGCACATAGTCAGTCGTGCCCAGCCTCCTTTCAAAAAGACTATACAACTATCCCAAAATTTGGCACCATGGGGACTATTGGCAATTTGAACTCAGACTACCTAGGAAGTCTGGACAGCTTCCAGTGACAATTCCAAAGTTTTGGCAGTGCCGTTTAGGAAAGTTTCACATGCAAACCTCCGATATTAACTTCTTAACACCTAAATTCACCCTTCATGAGCCTGTAGAGAAGGGGAACAGCATGTCCCACAGGGCAGCCCAGGAGTGTGTAAAGAATCCAACAGCTGGAAGAGGGCTGGGGAGAGATTGCTCCAGAATACTGGGAAGGGAACAGAGTATTCTGATTTAGTATGTGACTATTCATCAAGCTGTTAATATTTTGCCTAGAACATCTATGGTTAAAAAGTCTATAAGTCATATTACAGAAAAGAATATAAGGTATACACTGGTTAAAATTACAAATAAATTAATTCTAAAAAATAAAACTTACAAGATGCATTATGGATCCCAATTAGAAAATTATGTAACTTGTATACATAGCACTATGTTCAGAAATTTTGCTTGGTAAATAAACACTAATTTCCTAATTTGGTAGCATTTCTTGTTCAACTTTACCAAAACATTACTATTTTTATTTTAGACTCTAAAAATGATTGTGGAATTAAAACACATCTTTCCTTTATTATTATGCTTTTTGTGTTAAGTGAAAATAAAGAAAGGAAAGTGACTGTGGAAAGTAAAATGTTGGACATTCAATTAGAAGGTGGGCAGTGGACACTCCAGAATCAGAATACCCTAAATCTCCAGCCACTCAGCCACCAGACCTGACCGCAGACACTATTACCAACCACAAGCAGCACCTGTGTCCCACCCTTCCCACCCTTGCATGGAATGCATACCTCCAAATGCTCATGTCTCTCAAGAGGCAAATGCTTAAATCTAACACAGGTGATATTCAGTACTAAACCATTTCATGGCTAATAGCCATGATTCTAATTCTAATGCTGGAAAATACAATATACAAAACAAAGCAAATCTCTTGGGAAATCATTAGTAATTTTCATTGCCGTTGAAGAGAGGTAAATTCTTGGAAGAATCAAGACAGATTGTAGTCCTCAGCAGCACTAGTTAAACCCTTCAGTCTCCTGATCCCTCTCCTGGAAAGTCCTCCAGGAAAGCCCTGCAGCTGCAGAAGGCATGGGGTACAGGAGCAGGAGATGGCTGGTGGACAGACCTTCTAGAGGGTGTAAAGACAAACGCACAGTCAGCACGAAACCGTCCCAGGAATAGGGGTACAATAACAATTTTGTTTGGTTGTTTGAGCTGCCTCAGCCACACAAAAAAGAAAACCCAAAATTTTCTATAAATTAATGTATAAAATACTGAGGCTAGAAAAAGAAGATAATTCTGGTGGTAGGAAAGGTAGGGCAGTAAGAAAGCCAGGCTCCAGAATAGCTCTAGCCCACTTAGCAATATGGGATCTTGTTTGAATTCCCAACCACCTTTGCTGCCATTTTACACAAGTCACCCCTACTAGCTCCCCATCAGGCTATGCAGAGCAACTTGGGAAGGCTACTCCTCATGGGCAGAGATTCCTTACAAAACATGAGAAGCTACTACCTTTCCCTGGTGACAAGCATGCTCCCATGGTGGTTTGCCACTGAATTCCAAACTGTGATGGCTGGGAACAACATTGGTTTCAAGGAACACATGTGCAGTTCTAAGGGGCTGCTTCTTCAAAAACTGTTTGAAAGACATTTGAAAGTTACTAAGCTAGGGAGGGGAAAACTAGGCTCTGGAGCTGGCGCTCACTTCAGGGTAGTAATCTCACCAGCTACAGTCTACTTTCCAAGGGGCACTGTGGATTTTCACTCCTGTTGTTCTCTTTCTTCCCTTAAAAGTTGGAGGGGATTATAGCATTGGGATGTGCAGTTTTTGTTTGCCCTAAAAGTTGCAGTGTCTGGTGGTGAATTTAATAGCTGCCTATTACATACAGGGAAGTGTAAGCACAAGGTGAAGTCATGCCTGACTGGAAGAAACACACAAGGTGGTAGACAGAGTCTACCTAACTAATAAAGGGAGTGAGGGGGAAGGCTTATTTCTGCTGTGCAGGCAGTTGTCACTGACCTCTCATCTCCCTGGCTTCCCTCATCCAGGAGCAGCTCCAAATAATAAAGCATTCCAAATCTGCTTCTGGAGGCTGCTGAGGAGGGGGTGGGGTTGGGAGGACAAAGCACCCTAGCACCTCACTGCCCCTCAGCAGAGGCTGCTGCGACGTCAGCCCCTGAGTCACAGGTGACACAACAGCCTGTCTCCTGCAAGAGGGCTTGCCTTGCCCACCACCACGGAGAGGCACAGAGGCTGGTGCTGGAGAAGCTCCAAGAGGTCTTTAAAAGAATCTTAAGAAGAATCCATGGCACATCTAATGGGCAACTCACACGTGGGTCTACAACTACCTATTTCTATGTTTTGGACATGGGTGCAGAGCTGGGGAAATACAAAGCAAACGTTTTCCAGTCTCGCAACTACATTGGCCAGGAGGCACCCTCTGTGCGCCACGGAAGACAGACCGAAAGCCACCAGGGAGGGGATTCTGTGTCTGGGATTGGTGATCCTAATTACAATTCCCACACCTTTTACTATATCTAAGAGACCAGTGTGTCAAAGTCTTTTAGCCTAAAGCAGTGCAGGCCCCTGAAGGGTCACTGTTCTTCTGCTTTGCTGCTATTCCTGAACTTCACCACCATGACTGTAATGTTATCAGGGCAACCTCTGTAAAATGACTGTAAAACTATGCTCTTGGCTCCAAAATGAGGTTCATCCAACCGCTCCTTGATAAATCGGACTGCTTCTTCATTGCTGAAAGCATCCCACAGGCCATCTGATGCCAAAATCATGAACTCAGGCTGTAGCTTGTCCAGGTCAAAGGTCAGGATATCTGGGTCTGGGATGACCACGTTGAGGTTTTTCAGTGGATAATCCCCCAGGGATCGAGACATGGCCAGGATGCCCTGGACCCTCCATGAGCCATTGAAACTGATGAAACCACCTGCAAAGACAGAATGAGCCCATCAGCTTGTCCAGCTGCTACCTCCACACCCGGTACCATCTCAGTGCATATACAAAGGGCTGACCCAGTCCAGGTGAGCCAGGCTACTGGCACTGCCCTCCACAACGTCACTGACAGGCCCAAGCAGAGCCTGCTGCATGGTTTGGGATTTGACGCCCTATCTATGGATGCTCATGCCTCCATCCTTGGCAATGCTTCAAAAACATCTGTAAGAATGGTAAGTGTAGGGTACATATAAAGGAGAGGGCATCGGTTTTAACAGTGCCATGGCAGCTCAGCAACTGACAGCAGAGAGCACGAGGTGAGCATTAGAGGAGACTGCCAAGTAATGCTGACTGCACAAAAGACATTACTATTATCATTTGGCCTGAGGTTGCCCTCTGATGTATCTATATAGATCTAACAGATCCTCAGATAGGATTGGATCAGGGGAAAATACATTTTACTGCACTCTTTAAAAGCTCAGGTCATGCTAGCACAGCCAGCACTGTGCCGCTTGCCTGTAATCCCAGCACTCAGGAGGTTGAGGCAAGAGAATCACTGTAAATTCAAGACCAGCCTCAGGTATGTAAGTAAGTTCAAGGCCAGCCTGCACTACATAGAGAGACCCTATCTCAAACAAAACAAGACAAAATTAAACAAAACAACCCCCCACCAAAAGCTCAGGTCAGACTGCCTGCTTTCTATTTCTGTCTCAGTCCTAGCTCTGTGTGAAACAGACTTGGGTCAAAGAAATAAACACAAAAATAGTAAAACTAACCATTGTTCCTTAAGCCCTGCTATAAAATACACACTTGACCAAATTACAAAGAAAAAAGAGCAAATTGCATTAGGTGAACTTCCTTTAAGATGGTTTCCCAATTTGCTTCTAGAAAGAATCACCATACTGTGAGGCAGAGGGTAGTGGGTATAATAGAGAGAAGGAGAGAGGATAAAATGGCAGTGGCCTTTCAAAGAGTATTCTGGATGTACTGATGACATTTCCAGGTGTATTATGTACACATTACTGCCTGTGCTTCTGCTTATCTTAAATCCAAGCTCATAGCAGACCCTTACGAGCAGACAGTGCCTTCATAAAAGGAAGTCAGAATATTTCACTCACGCTGCCTGGAGCTTATCAAAGCTTGATAGATGCTGTGAAATAATTATTTGGTCCATCTCATTAACAGAAAACCTCGCCAAAGCTTTCACTTAGAATTATTCTGCATCTCAAGCAGTCACTGTAGCAGGGATTGTAATAAAGCCCAATACTTCTTGACTCCCCCGTATAGCTCCCTCCTGTGAAAAGTCAAGTGTTCATCAGGTTCACTTGATTTGCTCACTGGTAGGAAGCTGAGCTGCAGTGCTTGAGAGGCAGTCTGCAGATTAATGCAGACAAGGGGCCCACGCCAGGCCAGCCAGAGACTAGGATGATGGGCATGGCACTTGCTTCCTCTCTAGCTCATCATGAGTTCGTCAGCCTCAGGGGTGAAGGAATTCTTCTCTTCCACACATGTAAAGGAATCTTCCAAATCTAATTATGAACATATAATAATGAACTGACACTCCTTCTTGGAGTCTCTGGTGGCACAATATCCTAGTGAAGGCTATAAAAGCCATACAATTTAAAGCTGCAACTCCTGACAGCTCCATCACCTCCCTGTTTTGTACCACTCCACTGTAGGTACCACCTTATCATATACTATCTTACTTGCTTTTTTTTTGGTTAATGTCTGTCTAATCCTACCCTTATGCCAATATCAAAATGCATTTTTTTTATTTTTTTTATTTTAGGGAAGGGTCTACAGGGTGTTCAGGGTCTCACTACTAGATTGGACTCCTAGTGATTTGCCTGTTTACAGCCTCACAAGAGCTGGGATTACAGGCACGCGCCACCACGCCCAGTCTCACTTGCAGGGCCAGCACGGCAGGGTGTGTGTGTGGGTGGGGGGGGAATCAAACCCCTGGCCCCTGCACCTGCTTGCAGGTGCTTTAATCCTCTGAGCTATTTGGCTGGCCCCTGAATGCAAATTTTATGAGCATGCCTGGTGTGGTAGTACATGCCTGCACTCCCAGCACACTGGAGGTTAAGGCAGGAGAATTGCCTTGAGTTCAAGGCCAGCCTCAACTACACAGTGAGACTCTTATCTCAAACAACAACAAAAATTTTGTGAGAGTTTTTGGGGAGGAGGGGGCACACTGAATGATGAATGAATAAGGGCCTGCTGCACCTTGCTATGAAATATTAACTTTTATCAACTATTGAGTTAGTTGCTAGCAGGGTAGAGATAGAGAACACTAAATTCTTGCCTTCAGAGTACTCACAGTTAGGAAGGCAAGACAGGAATGAGAAATATGTGCAAATACTGTGGCAGCAGACCCAGACACTACAAAGGCTGCTGGGAAAGACAGACAGCCTACCCATCCCGACCGGGGAGAGTTTACCATGATGTGACACCTGGAAGTTGAATCCTAAAGGACAAGTAACTGTTTTCCATTAAACAAGTAGGAAAGGCACTTGCAAGGCAGAGGTATCAAATAAGGTTCACATGGAAGTTACTAGTCAGACATGGCTAGAGGGAAGTGGTATGGCAAGAGGTGAAAACAGGCAGGAAGCAGAGGCTCAAAGATCTTACTAGTCTTTAAATTCCTTTGACCTTTGAAATCTTTGGCCATGAAAAGGGGCAAATTCAGGAGCTATTTATTATGTAGGAAATGTTACAAAGCCATGTCACAGCTACCGCAGTAGCAGCCTCTGTAATGACCAACTAATCACTGGGTAGCTGAGCACTTCTTTCCAAACATTTCTTTCCTTGCCCACCAAACAAGATGGGAGACGTTCACTGGATGTGGTCACAAACTCACCAGCTCTCTTTATCCTCTTTCTTTCTTTTAATTGGTAAGGCTTGTGATCATGAGATAAAGGGATGGCATTTCCATCTTTGTCACACAGGACCCCTCGTGAGTCACCCACATTGGCCACAGTGAGGTCTTTATCTGACAGTAGAGCAATCAAACACGTTGTACCTGAAAAATAGAAGAGGGAGACAGTGTAGGAGGGCACCAGTGCACTGAGGTTCAGTTGCTCATCTTCATTTCTTGATTTTCCTGTCATTAAAACTGCTCCTGCTGAGTGAGAATTTTACTCGAATTACTCTGGGAATATCACTGTGTACTTTAACAACATTGATCAAATCTGACAGTCAATTTTCTTAAGCATGTTAGAGTGTCATTGAAATAGGTTAAGATAAAATTATCATTTTCCTAAATCAAGAGTACTGGTTGGGGGTGGTGCTGGATCCCTAGCAGGTGGTACTGGAAAGGCTGGGAAGTGGCAGGTGCTCTCTGCCATATCCTGTGGCACTGGGACTGAGCTGTCAGGTTCAGGGAAGGCAGAGTCTGCCTGTGCTGTCTTATAGCAAAGACTGGTAGCCAGGAACGGGTCAGCTCCAGATGTGATGGGGGCAGGCTACGATAAAGAAGCAGAAAAACCTAAAGTGATGACAGAGATAAGGTCTAGGTAGCCAGAAAGGTGGGAGGTGGAGGTGGTGGAGGTGGTCAGTGTCAGAAAGAGACAGACTGCTGATCTGCTTGGCTAGAGCCCACACAAGACATTAAAGACATGTGCTCCTTAACCCCTTTTGAGATGAGCAGAGATAAAAGCAAGTACAGCTGAATAGTCTGACCTCCTTTTCCCTCCTCCTCTCCTTTCTCATGGTATGTCCCCATCAATAAGGAAATCGCTGCTGAAATGTACAGCTTATTCATCTCTTGTCTCAAACTGATAACTCCTTTACTTACTAACTTTTCATTAACATCTCCTTAAGAAGGCTATGTTCCATAACAAGAAGGTAAATTGTATCCAAATAACCTTTTAGTTTTCATGAAACAACAAAAAGACTGGTCTTAAACCAAAGTAAGGAACATATATTGCTGTGGTATGATGTTTTTAATTCTTTTAGGAAGATACCAAGAAGGGGAATAGCTGGATTGAATGGAACCTCTAGACCTAGTGTTCTGAGGAATCTCCACACTGCTTTCCACAGTGGTTGCACCACTCTACACTCCCACCAACAGGGAAGAAGGGCTCTTTTTCCTGCCAGCCTTTCCAACATTTATTATTGGTTGATTTCTTTCAATATCAGTGTAGTTTTAATTTGCATCTTTCCAATGGCCAGTGATAAACACTTTTTTTTTTCTGTTTCTACTTCTTCAACTGAGAAGTATGTCTTTGTTTTAGATGCCCATTTTTGGATGAGTCTTTAAATTGGGGAAGGTCTGCTATTTTTGACTTCTTAGAACAGTTTGAAAGTGTTAAATCTTGGAAACAGCCTACATGGCCATCAACTGACAAGAATATATTTTTTATACAATGAAGTACTACTCTGCTATTAAGAGGGATAAGCTTGAGATATTTCTGGCTAAATGGATGTACCATAAGACCTACTCCTAAGTGAAATATATTGGACACACATGTTCAAATTTTTTGCATGGTTTCTCTTTTTTGAGAAACCAAAAGTATAAAATAGATAATGGATATTGGGAAATGGCAAGGGGAATGAGGGAGGGGAGAGAGAGAAAGGAAAGAAGGGTTAAGAACAAAGAATAGAAGGAAATGGAAACAAAGCTTTTGTAAATAAAGTGGGGAACAAGGGTTGAAGGGAGGGGAGGGGAATGGGAAAAAAGAAACCACAAGATACACCACAGACAAATCCCTAGAATGAATGTTATCACTTTGTATTTCTTTTTCTTTTCTTTTTCTTTCTTTTGTTTTGTTTTGTTTTTTGAGACAGGAGCACATTACACAATTCAGGCTGGCCTTAAACTCGCTATGTATCTGAGGCTGGCCTCAAATTCACAGTGATCCTCCTGCCTCAGCCTCTGGAGTGCTGGAATTACACGCATGCACCACCACACCCAGTTTATGTATATCTAAAATGTAGCAATACAATAAAAAATTTAAAAAGAATATATAAAGGTTGTTATCAAGAGTAGGGGGAATAGTTTGACTAACAAATCCATTACTATAGTTCTTTTTAAAAATCTGTTCTTGGGGCCAGGGAGATAGCTCAGTAGAATAAGCACTTGCCTGGCAAGAGCAGGGCCCTGAGTTCAATCTCTGATACTGGGAAAAAAAAAAAAAAAAAAAAAAGCCTGTTCTTAGATCTACGTAACTGAAAACTCCCTTTATAAGAAATGGACACATGAAATATCGGTTAATTCAGGACTTTTTTTTTTTTTTGGTGTGGTGGTACCAGGTATCAATCTCAGGACCTTGTGCTTGCCAGGCAAACACTTATTCCACTGAGCTATCTCCCCTGCAATTCAGGATTTCTAAAATAAAAAGCCTTGCAAAAAGTAAGTGGGCAGGGAGAAAATTACTCTAATCTCAGGGTTATGACAGAAAATTTTTTACCTCTTTAAAAAAGAAGTTATAAGAATGAAATTGTAGCTAAGCACTTGTGAGGCAGAGGCAGAAGGATAATAAATTAAAGGCTAGCATAGGCAATTTTAGCAAGACCCGGTAGAGAGAGAGCTCAATATGAGGGTCAATTCCCATTACAGCATGAAACAAACAAAAAGCAACGAAACAAAACACAATGCAAACAATAGGAGGCTATTCTTACCACTGATATTTGCTGCACTTCGGTCTACAACTATCCTTACTTTGTTCTCAAGAATCTGAGGTATAAAGATAAATAAAACTGGGTAAACTTGTTTTGTGTAGTTTGAGCACAGATTCTCCCAATAAGGCATATTCTTGGAGTTCTCAGGGTGAAATAGAAACACTGCTTTAGGAAATGTTACATGATTTGTGGGCAAGATCCTGGGGCCATTTTTCTGTGTAGGGCCTTTCTCTCTATGCTCTCTGGGTATGTCCCTGATTTTGGCTTCTGTTTCTACTCAGATGTATGTCCCTAGCCTGGCTGACATTCCTTAGGGCCATCCCAGCTGCCTAATAGGCACTATCTTCTGCTTCTACTATAGGGGTCCAGGGAAAGATGTTAGGGCCTCCATGAAGGAAGAAAAGGGATCCACCTGGCTGAAGCATAGGACCTTCTCCCATAGCCAGGGCAACTCTGCATCCTACTGTACTACACTCCCACTCATAATTTATTTCTTTTTCCCTCCCAAAGGGGAGCAAAGGAGTCATTACTTCACCTAGAAAAAAATGTAATCCTGTGATTAAGAATCACTGAAGGGTCTTAAGCAGGATAATAACAAAAAGAGATCTGTATTTTGAAAAATCATTCTAGTAGTATTGCAGAAGATAGATAAACTAGAAGCCGTTAGAACAGATAGAATTAATGAAGATCTGAGTTAATATAGTAAACAAAGAAACAGAAAGTAGTGGATAGATTGCAAAATCAGAATGGCTATGTCTTAATGAATGAGGAGAATGAGGGAAAAAGGGAAAGTTTAGAATAACACCTTTGTAAACAGGTGGGAGACACTATGTGCTTTCTGAACAAGGATTCCAGAGGAGGTGTACCAGGGCTTCTGGGAAAAGCTTTCTCTTTCACTAAAAGAGGCAGAACAAAAAAAGCTGATCACTTGTTTCATGGTATAAGACATGACTTGTAGGTAACAATGGCCTTTGTACTTCCCCAAACTGTGGCAGTGACTAAGGGTTGTGCTCGCTCAGAGTCAAGGTGAGAAGCAAGGGATGGAGGAACACAGGATCAGAGGCTGAGGCTCTGAGTACAGCAGGCAGCTGCTGGGCTGGCCTGGAACCTGTCTGTGTTTTATGACACAATAAATGTCTTTACTGTTAGGGATTTTTATGGTCAGATTTCTTGTTGCTGTTTCTGTGACAGCCTGCCTGATTCAGGGGCACGTAGTCCTAAGGGGCTTGCTGAGAAGAGTGTTCATGCAGCTGTGTTGCTGTTCTTGCACACTGTTTGATATGCCTAGAAATTACGACCTGCTTTTGTCAAGAACGCAAAGCACATTGTTTCTATGGATGAATTAAAATTGATTTCATGATGCAGATTTCAGTAATATACTGCACCTCCTAGGAGCAGCTTAACCCTTTACTTTTAATAGAAATGTGGGCTTTACAACATCTTTCTAATCCAAAAAAAGAGAACCATGATGGTGACAACTGATACCAGGTTTCATTCAGTGGGAGTGGAGTAGGGGCTTAAGGTAAACTGGAGGTGCAGCAGCTCCTCAGCAGTGACAGGAAAGCAAGCCCAATGTGAGCCTTTGAAAAAAAGTTTTCAAAATGAAGCCATTTTTATACAAATTGGGCAAGTTTCATTTTACAAAATGATGCAAACCAAATAAAAGGTCTCTGTGGGTAATACTGGGGCTGGCAGAGCTGTCTGATAGTGATTCTCTACAATACACCCATGAATTATAGCAGTCAGGACAGTAAATCTGCCATTTCAAAGCTCATTGGACCACGAGGACTTATCATGCCCATTGAGGGGAGAGATCTTAAGTATTTAAGGTCTGGGCGTAGTCACATGACATAGAGGGGTGAGAGACCAATAGTGAGCTGTGGTTGATAGCTGAGGCAGATGTTTGTGTCACATCTCATGACTGCTTAGCTGCCAAGTGATTGCCGATCACTCATAATTTCATTTACACATCTTGCTTATGATTCTTTGACCTATTAGACTGAAAGTCCCTTTCAGGGCCAGAACAATTGATATTCATGTAATGCTGCTTTGTACATGTAAAGACACATTAGCTGAAGGGCTAAGGACTAAGATGAGAAAGGAGTTGCTTTTCAATTTATACCTGGGTATCTCACATACTCTAATTATATAAATATAGATACTTTTATTTTCAAAAAACATTGATAAGAGTTATTTAGATGAGATTTGGGGCCTTTATGTTTTCTTCTTTATATTTTTCTATATTAAGATGATTTTTTTTTTTTTTTTTTTTTGTCAGAACCATGGGTTGAACTCAGGCCCTTGTCCTTGCCAGGGAAGCACTTATTCTACTGAGCCATCTCCCCAGCCCCCCGCCCCCCCCCCCCGTTTTTTTTTTTTACTTGTCTGGGACTCAAACCCAGGACTTCCCACAGGCCAGGTAAGTAGTGATGCCACCCTATCAAAGAATATACCCCTAGTCCAGATGGATTTTGTATGGTATTGAAAATCACTATTTATAATGCTTCAGGAAAATGTTAACTGCATAAAGCATACACAAAATATAAAACAGGAAAAAAGAATGAACTTTTTTATGTATTTAGGACAGGGTCTATACAGTCTCACTACACAGTGCGGACTCCTAGTGATCCTCCTGTCTTCAGCATTCCAAGTGCTGGGATTACAGGCACGCACCACCCCACCCAGTCTCAGTACCCATCTCAGCATGCCCTAGGGGTGGGGCCAGCAAGGCACGCCGGGGATCAAACCCCGATCCCTGCATCTGACTAAGTAGGCACTTTAGTCCTTTGAGCTATCTGGCCCACCCCAAGAATGAACAATTTTGGCTCTAGAGAATAAGATGGTATAGACAGAAAAGGCTCAGAAGAATAGCAGAGACAGTGATGACAGTAGTGCTTTCAATAGCTCAAGTTCAGGTTCAGATTCAAGTGTCAGTGACTACCACCAGTGTCACAGGGGCAGGAAAGTGAGCCTCTGCTGCCCTTTGGCTCCTCTTACACAGGCTTGCCACATCCAGCCTCTCAGCAGGAACACTGCCTAAGGTGTCAATCACCACCCATTACCCTTTCTTCCTAGAGTGTGTACTCTACCACCACTGCCCTTTCTTTAGGCACACAATAACTTTTTTTTGTTTGGTTTTTTTTTTGTGTTTTAGGAAAGGGTCTACAGGGTGTTCAGAATCTCACTACTAGATCAGACTTATAGTGATCCGCCTGTTTATACCCTCCCAAGAGCTGGGATTACAGATGCGCGCCACCACACCCAGTCTCAATTGCTGTCTCAGCATGCTCTGGGGGCGAGGCTGGTACGGCAGGCCCTAGGATCAAACCCTTGGTCCCTGTTCCTACTTGCAGGTGCTTTAATCTGCTGAGCTATTTGGCCGGTCCTCTAAAATAACTTAAAAATCAAACTCATGAGAATCCTTATTTTATAAAAGTTTTTACCACAACATTTTATTAAGTGAATAACAACACTTTGTTTGTTGTTGTTGGGGAGAGGTGAAGAGGCTAAACAGAGCAGAGAAAACTGCACAGAGTGACCACAACTCGGTAAGCCTTGCTTAAAAGTGCATTTGGACACCCACTCATACAATGCCAGATTGCTCATGCTAAATGAGATTCCCTTTCGAGACATTAAGTCACTTGAACAAGAATAAGGATAATTGATATTTTTCTTTTTTAGGAGAGAGAAAGAAATTCAGGATTGTAAAGAAGGAGTGGCAAGGGACAAGGAGAGGAGAAGGCGAAATGGGGAGAGGAAAAGATGGAGGTGCATAAGCACAGGGTACACACACACACACACACACAGGGATTTCAGTCAGGGTGCTACAAGTGACCACTCACTACATAGCTTAGAGCTTTTCATCAGTCTTTCTTCTAATAGTTAATGCCATGGCACAGACTTGTCAGGGAATGCTATCTGGTCTGAAAAATGAAACACTAATATCTGATCTTTCCTTCTTTATTCCTTGTCTCTCTTGTTTATTCCTGACTCCTCTCCAGGAGCATTCCTGGAAACAGGCCCTCTTCCAGGAGACTAATGTGTGGCTCAGTCAAATACAATGACTTGGCAGTCTATCTCTGGGATAAGGCTAGTAAAATGACTTACAAACCGATACCTCCACTGTAAAAAGACTTACCTTAAAGATTTAAAAGTTATTTTTATGTTGAGAGTCTTGAAAGAAATAGATTGGAAGGAGAACTATCTGAGTCGAAGGATGTATATGGTCCGAGCAGTGAGAGCTGCCACATATTGAGCACTTACTATGTTTTAAACCATATACTCAGTTCTTAGAATACATAACTTCCTTAATTCTCCTAACAGCCTATAAATGCTACATTATCCCAAATTTTCCAAGTGATGAAATTGAGATTAAGTGACAGGCACATAGCTAATGAGAGGCAAAAACTCACGCAGTCTCTTGCCAGAGCACTTCCTGCAAGCTTCAGACAGGCGCTGCTGGGCAGTACTTAATGTTTGCGCCAAGCAGAAAACCCGCTCTTTCTTCAGACACTTACCTACCACTCCATAACAGGCCACACTACACAACCACGCTGACACTGGCCACAGTAAACACTGTACCTCCTACATTTGTGAAGTCTGTGCATGCACGACAATAAGAGCAACACGGCCTGTGGGCTACATCCCACCCTCACTAACCCCAGGAAGAAAATGCCACAGGATACTTTAGTCATTGAGAAATTTTAGCAGAATGTCTTTTTAGAAGGCTCTATTTCATACAGACACTGTCAGCAGCCATATACTCGGATGAAACATTGACAGCACATCTGAGGCCAAAGAATATATTACTAAAAACACATTAAGGTTTCTATCAAGACCTGATGCATCAGCATGGCGAGCTACCATTGTGGGCTTCTACAAAACAGTGATAGATACACTAAGATCAGCAGCAAGCTTATTTGAGCCCGCTGTCCTGGACCTGCAGTGAAAAGGTCCTCCAAGGGGCACATCCTCGGGCTTTCCTTTATAGCCAAAGCTGCCACTGCTTCCCTTCACAGCAGGCTAAAGACCTGAGTGGCAGAAACATTTTGTAAGAAGCAGAGCTATTACAATGACAGTTTTCTTTTTTGTCTGAGATTTTTGCATAAGTAAAAATATCACCTACTGAATTTGACTCTCGCTGACTGTGAGGCAATCAGCTTGATGACAAATTGTGTTATTCTAAACTCTAATGCTAAATAGTTTGATTCTAGGTTTATGTATAATTGTGTTCTTTCCTAGCAAACACAGTCATCAGTAAGATGACTATAAGAAATAAGAACTAGTACATGAAAGCCAGAAAGATTGTTTCCATAAATGAGGTGGACTACTCTAAATCTGAAAGAAAAACAAATCCAGTGGAGAGCAGTAGTCATAATTCAAGCTTTCAGAATCTGATGGTGCATTCATTTTAACACTTCTCCGGACTTAAAGTACATACAGATATGCCATCCGACTCATGAACACTATTTTGAAGCTAAAATGTTCTTCAACTTCACATTTTGATGTTTATTTCTCACTTGGCTGCAGTTTGTAGGCAGTGATCCTTCCTTTTCAAGTAGTTTCATACTTTTCAAGCATGGGCTTGTTAAAAAGGGCTGTTTTCTACTAAACTGATCGCATGGACTACAATGTCTTAGGAAGCCACAGCAGCGCCTCTTGTTGCAAATGCTTTCATATATACCCCAGGCATGACTATATGGAGGTACAAGCAAGCAGAAAGGCTTCTGTAATACCCCTTAACATTCTTCTCATAACTATTGCTGGCATTTAGTTGAAATTACAGCATGCTATTGAAATTAATTTATAATTACATAGTCACAGCCTGAACTCCAAGCCTGGTATCTTTTAATGGTAAATATAATTAATTTCATGGTTGCTTTGATTCTTCCTATATGCACCAGAGAAGCAATGGTTTTTTTAATTTTCATATTATTTGAAGAAAAATGCCACAGGAAAAATGCCATAGGGTTAGTTACTGAGAAATTCCAGAACTGAGTTTTATTATAAGCAGCACTTGTTGTTTAATAAAAATAAAAAAAGACAGAGAAAAGGGAAAAGGCTGAAAACAAGAGGCACAGCTTGACTTACCTGGTTCTTCACAGAAAAATATAGTTTCACTGACCTTATTCCTCTTAGCAACAGCCCTCTTCCACAATTTCAATTAGAAACAAACCTAGCCTTTGAGATGACTGAGTTACCCTTACTTAAATGGATGTACAGCTATAATTCTATTTATATTATATATATGTTGGTAGGATGCTATTTAGAGATATAAACTGATGCTCTTGCTCCTTTACATTCATACTGCCTTCCTCCATTTAATGTGAAGGACTCTTTGTCCCAGAAAAGATTAGAACTGTTAGGGCTAACATGGAGAAAACAAATATCTATGATTAGCTTTAGAATATCAAGGAGACTATAAACTCACAAAGAGACATATTTTCCAGAGAAAAATCTTTTTGCATATTCATCAGTCAAAGTTCTGAACTGTTTAGTTTAGAGGCACATGAAGAAGAAACAAATACCAAGTTTTCCTGCCAATGTGTTTGTTCCTCCTGCTTTCTCTGACCAGTTAGGCTGGCCAGGCAAGGAGAGTGGTAGATAGGGGGAGACAGAGGAGAGGAAAACATGAGGTTATCTAGGATGTGTGGATCTCCAGCATCATATAGAGCTCAAAGCACTTTTATGGCATAGCCCAAGAAACCATAAACCTGTTCCAGTACAAAAAGGCAATGGCTGAATGGACAGTCCAGACAGAAGCAGGAAGAATTGCCAAGAACTGCAGAGCAGTTCCTGAATGAGGAATTTCAATTCTTAGGAGCTTCAGAGCTGGGACGGATGGACCTTTTAACCACAGTGTTATGGTTTGTGTCTAGGTTCCCCCAAAGCCTCATACAGCCACGGTGTGGCTTCTGGAGTCTGTGATTATTGTGGGTGTGGATGCTGCACCTGCCCTAGGGCAGGTAACCTGCATTACAATGTGAGGAGGGAAGAGAGGCTAGCTAGCTGCCTGGGCTTCTGCCCCTCCCATTATGCTCTGCCCTTGGCCGCTGCTGTGAACTGTGAACTGCTGCTCTTTGCCTTGTGCTCCTGTTCTTTGGAGCCAGCTGAGTATAGACTGAGCTAAATAATACTTTCCTTCTCTAAAGAAATACAAGAAGCTAATAAATACATGAAAAAATGTTCCACATCACTAGACATTTGTGAAACATAAATTAAAACATTGAGATACCATCTCATCCCAGAAAGAATGGCTATCATAAAGAAATCAATCAACAACAAATGTTGGTAGAGAGCTGTGGGGAAAAAGGAACCCTTCTCCACTGCTGGTGGGAATGTAGACTGGTGCAACCATTATGGAAATTAGTGTGGAGACGCCTCAAAAAACTAGGACTGGAAATCCCATTTGATCCAGCTATCTACCTTCTGGGAATTTTCCCAAAAGAATTGAAAACATCATATCATAGTGATATATGTATGCCTATGTTTACAGCAGCACAATTTGTGATAGCCAAATCTTGGAAACAACCAAAATGCCTATCACCTGAGGAATGGATGAAAAATGTGATTTTTTAATACAATGTAGTATTACTCAGCTATAAAGAAAAATAAACTCAAAGCCTTTAAATATAAGTGGATACAACTTGAAGATATACTATACTCATAAGTGAAATAAACCAGACACACATGTGTAAATAGTGTATTGTCTCCCTAGTATAAGAACTCAAAAAAAAAAAAAAAATTGAAAGGTATAGCACAGTTAAGTAGAAAATGAGAACTTAGGGAATTAAACAATGAAGAGAGAGAAAGGAGAAAAGTTAGGAAATATGGCAGGGGCAAGACCATACATTTATATAAACAAGATGGTTAAAGCAGGGGTCCTATGAATCTTTGTCAGGTATCTGAAAATCGAAGTTAATGGGTAGAAGTCTCACCCTGACCAACTCTATATGTTAATACCTGTGAACTAAGCAAATACACTGAGGATAGCAATGTGTAACACTAAAACCATGCCTGAAATACCTATCATTTTGGTCTTCTAAATGTGTACTGTTTGTAATGTCATATCAATTATTGCTGTACTCTCTTTAAAGTAAATGTTTGTAAAAAAATAAGATAATAAAAGAAAACAAGAGATAAAAAAATGTCATAGGATTGTCTTGCTACAATGTTATATATGGTTTGATTTCTAAATTTCTGTGTAAAAATGTGTAATTGTTTTTTTTTTTCCTTTCACATTCCATAGGGATTTAAAGTTTAGTAGAATAGTAATAGTTCTTGGAAAATACCAGCTCCATGTTATGTCTAAGGTGTTTGATATTCATACAGATAGTGATGTTAAGCTTAACTGCCTCTGTTATAATAATATCATTAAGATTCTCTTCTGGATGTTTAACAACTAAAGTCTGCAGATCAAAAATTAGAGAAAAAGGCTACAAGGATAGACAATTTTGGCCCTAGCCCTTCAAGGTCAGTGAGGACTCAGGACATACAGGAACCTGTGCTGCAACATCCTGTAACTCAGTTGTGTACCAAATTTTCTGATCGAGGAGATTATCGGGCCACAGAGGAAAGTGATCGATGATGTAGAGTGTATCTAAGGAGAGTTACCTAGAGAGAAAAATTTCTCTCAGGCTTTTACAGAGAGCAAATTGGTCAGGCAATGGCTGTGACTCATCTACATGGCTGACACTGAAAAAAGATCTACAAACTGCTGTATGTAGTTCCAGCATAAATCCTGATGGGATTTGACTGACCTCGTCAGATACAAAAGTTTCATTCTTAGTTATATAAGTCTTGCTTTAACTTGGTCTTAACCATCCAGCAGAAAAATATAACCATGAGGTATAAAAAGTAATGCTACATTAATATGCTGAGCTGTAAAAGGCTCAAGTCAGTAACTTTTGACAATTGCCAGTTCTGCTGATAACCCACTACTATTATGGACTATTGGACTATATTGGCTTATTTTGCTGAATTCAAGTACCTACAATATTTGAACTTGCATTAAGTATGAAAAGGTCCTTTAAAGACTTCTCCAAATACAGCTTCTCTAACAGCAATGAAACACCCATCTCTGAGAAAACAAAACAAAAGAGGGGGATATAAATGAAGGACCATTTTGTAGTGAAAAAATATATATGTATATACAAAATAGTAAGGCTAGATAATACAGCTACTTCTTCTTAGTTCAGTGAGAAGAAAGACTTGTACTGATATTGTTTAGACAAGAGATCATATCTGCATCTTGTACTCTGAATAACTACTATGAAGACAACAATATGCAATGTATTAATTATTGTAACTGTCCTACTAACGTGTTTTGAAATGTCTCATTGCTATTTCTTTCTCATTAAAATTAATAAAAAATTTTAAAAAACAAAACAAAACAAACAAAAAAACCCCTATCCTTCCCTAATTTTGTGTGTCGGGTATTTGTCCCAGCAATGAGAGACGAGTAACTGAAACATACAAGTAATAAAGACCTGTGTCATACCATTGGCTGACAGGCTAATAACAATATCCTGAAACATCACCTTTGCGGGAAGTGGTAACAAAATATGAACTCATTTTGGTAACTACACAAAGAGCCTAATAAAATCGTAAGATTATGGAATATACTTTGAAGTGAATAGAACAAAATTTTAGCATCAAATCAAATATAAACTGAAAAGCTAAGTTATGTTCAGTTCAAGAAATATTATAGATAGCTAAGTTAGGTAGAAATAACATAGGCAGTCAGACAGGACTGGGCCCTTGAGAGGTCAGTGCAGAAGGCTAAAGGTGCACTCACTTAAGGCCAGGCTTCAAGAAAGAATTACTCATTCACACACTTCCTCTAGGGATAAGCAGCAGTGATAACATTCTAAGTGGGCATCAACCAGTCACCTTGGGGTCAAGGACAAAACCTCCTTAAACAATCCCTTTCAGAAAGTCCTTGTCCATCCCATGTGCACTTCCTATGTGACTTGTTTCCCCCTTGGATTTCTATTTAATTAACATTACCCAAGGACTATACTTGTTGTATACATTTTTGTTGGGCAAAGTTTTGCCCTACTTCACACCCATCCTATGACTTGTCATTTGATCAATATTACCTAAGCCACTATATTTGCAATCTTATTGGTTATTGTTCTGTCCCACCTTAAGCTTGCCTCACCTTGTGGCTCTCCTCAAGAAAACACCCTTGAGAAGCAGGGTTGGTGGGCAGCCCACTTTCTGGGTCCCCTTCTGCTCCTCTCTTTCCTTCTGTCAATCAATCCTTTCTGCTTCTAAACTCCACTGTCCTTAAAATTCATTCCTTTATTTTAGAGAACACAAATAACATTTCAGACATTGAGCAGGTTGGGACTTTCATTTCCCTATGTCAGAAAGATAAAATTACATTTCTACATATGTCTAACTCATTAACTGTATAACATGTAGTATATGTATGTCAACTGTATATTATGTATATTAATTTTTTGGCCTAGAAATTATGAAAATCAATTTTTAAAATTCTACAAGTATCAACATTGTTAAGACAACACACTGTGGCTTCCCTGGCCACTGAGTCAGTTAGCACAGACCCATTATAGAAGAATTCTAGCTGGAAGACAAAATTGTTTCCAAAGCTGAGTGCGCTTTTATGAAGCATGCCTTTGGCAGGTTATGTAGTTAACATGAATTATTTCCAGATGATCTTTTCTGTCCCAACAGAAAAGAAACACTTATAATGCCATTTAAAGGAACAAAATAAAGATCACATAATTATGTACATTTAAGATTAAGTAAATCGCAATCAGATTTAGGCCAATTTAATCCACTAATTATTAATTATCCAGGATATTTTGGGCTCTGTGGACTATAAAAGTGACTGAAAGCTGTGTATCCAGGAAGGCTGCTGCCCTCTTGACCTGATAAAATCCTGAAGTAAATTCCATCTGGCCTACCTGAACACAGATCAAAAGGTGACATCACATCATTCCACCTATAACCGAGAAAACACAACTGCATTACTTCATGAAGATGGCCTTCTTTCCTTTCTTTAACTCTGACACCTCTCTCTTCTATGTGTAATGACAATATAGGACTTGATGCACTGACTGAACACTTACATTTTGTCCCCTCATCCAGTGCTTACTATGTGCTTGATGCAGGGCAATAAATATGAATATAGCGTTTACTCCTGTAGTGCTATTGGAACTATATTAAAGCACCTGCCTGGCAAGTGCAAGGTCCCAAGTTTGATTTTTTTTAAAAAAGCACCTATATTAACATTCTATTAACAGGAATTGTGTACAAATTATTCTAACTGCATTTACTTAAATATTTACATGTACAAATATAAAATATTGGTTATTAAAGTTAATTTAAATTTTTGAAAGTATTTTTTCCAAATATTTCCAAATGATTTATATATTTGTTAGTCATTTACAGAAATAATTTCACTTTTAATATGCTTTTCACTCTTTCTTTTTATATATTTGGTGTAGGGTCTCACTATGCAGCTCAGACTTGTAGTGACCCTCCTGTTTTCAGCCTCCCCAGCACTGGGATGACATGCCTGTGTCGCCATGTCCAGTCCCAGTAGCTGGCTCAGTGTGCCTGGGGGTGGG
This sequence comes from Octodon degus, assembly GCF_000260255.1. Lineage (NCBI taxonomy): Eukaryota > Metazoa > Chordata > Mammalia > Rodentia > Octodontidae > Octodon > Octodon degus. Next base: position 7,825,074 of record NW_004524691.1, on the reverse strand, counting down.
GCTGGCACTTCAAGCGGTACCAGGTATTGAATCCCTGTCCTGATGCTTGTCTAAGCAAGCGCTTAGTCTGCTGAGCCATCTTGCCAGCCCTTATGCTTTTTACTCTCATATCCCTTGAGTTTTAGACATTTGTCTTCCACTGAGGTCCTTTTACCATCATGGACAATGTTTAGTTGGTCAGTTTTCCTCACTGGACTAACCTACCATGTCAGTACTTAAAGCAATAGCTATACAAATGAGATATTGATAAAGCTTCCTGCCTACTAATTTTCCTTTTTGGCCAATGCAGTTTCAGGGAAAGAAGCAAGGTATACCAGGCTCCAGACTCACAATGGGGAGACTTAAAACTTGGGAGAATGGAATAGGCTAATTAGAAAGGACACACTGCATGGGAAGCCATGGCCAGGGAGATCCAGGCCTAAAGGCAGCAAGTGCTATGGATCTCATAGTATAGATCAGGCTCATTAGAGAAGGGGGCAGTAGTGATTGGGAGCAAGAGTTACATGATGGAGGACTCTCAAACTAGACATCAGGTAACGACTGAAAATGATATTAACTAAATAGCTACAATGGGTAAGACAATCCACTACTACTCACACACACGTACCTGATCTCATTTAGCTTTATAAAATTCTACAAGGAACATATGATTATCATCATTACTCCTGCCCATTCTAAAGATTGAAGAAGCTCACTAATATCACACAGTGTTTGAGCAGAGGAGTTGGACTTTGAACCCACATCTGACCTTTTAAATCAGCCTTTTCAAAATTTCCCCCATGTATAGGACTTTATTAGGAGTATAGAGAGGAAGCAGTAAGGTTTGGTAGCAAATAGTTTTGTTTAAGATTTTTTGAAGTTTGTCTGATTCCACTAATAAGAGAGTAACAGTGTAGATATATGTTCAAAGAAACCTTTCTAATACAGCATACACATATATGTAAAATTTTTTAAAAATTGTTTTTGAGCTGTATGTGGGGTGCCCACTTGTAATCCCAGCATTCTGGAAGGTTGAGGCAATTCCAAATTCAAACCTAGTCCGGGCAATTTGCCAAGACCCTGAGTCAAGGTGAAAAAAGAAAAAAGGGACTGAGAATGCAACTCAGTATGAAGGCAATGGATTCAATCCCCACCACTGAAAAAAAAAGCTCTTCACCTGGTTGCAAGCATAGTACATGACTTCTTTGGAGGTACAGATTAAGACAAGAATACAAAGCCTAAGAGGTGTGAAAGCATTGCTACTTAGCTTGGAAACTTGCCAACAGACACACTTCTCTCCCAGTGTTGTAAGCAGCTCTGTTACATAGAAATATAGGTAGTCATACAGGGCTAGGCCCTTAAAGGACCCAGTATAGAAGACAAAATACCTTATAACTGTGGGAGAGACAGACACAGCAGGTGTGGGCCAGACCTCAAAACAAAAAGGGTAAACAAATGCAGATATCCCTAAGGATAAACATCAGGAATTCATATTTTAGACAAGTCTCTATCACCTTGAAAAAGCCAGGAAGAGTCACTAACCCAGCCCATCCCAGGAAAAGCCTCTGTTCTGTATTCATGCCCTTTGCACGACTTGCTTCCCCATTTGATCCTGATTTAATAAATTTTACTTGAGCAATTATGCTTGCATTCTTATTGGTTGACCATCATGTTGTCCCACCTCATGTCCACTTTACAGGGCTCCCATGTTTCCCACCTTGGACCTACCTTGTGTCTTGGATTTGTTGTATGAAAATCCCTTAAAAAGGCAGGTTTCTTGTTAACCCACTTGAGACATCTGTCCTTCTCTTGGACAGAGCTTTCTTTCCCTCAATAAATATATTCTGCTCTTAACCTCCACTGTTCCTAAAACTTATTCTTTGATTTTAGAGAACACAAACTCATCCCAGGTATATTTCAGGTTGGGAGTTAATTTCCCCTAAATCACCAGGTCCATGAGACCATTGTGGGAGGGGTTCTCAGTACGTTTACAATGCAATAGTCTCTAGTGTACTGGATAGAGGATTGCAGAGTTGTCTTAGTTACTGTTATGGTTTGTACCTAGTTGTCCCCTCAAAGCCTCATGCAGTCATGGGGTGGCTTCTAGAGTTTGTAATTAATTAATGATCAGATGCTGGGATTGTAAGTGTAGGTGCTGCACCTGCCTTGGGGCAGATAATCTTCATCAGTGTGAGGAGGGGAGAGAGGCTAGCTAGCTGCTGCAGCCACTGCCCCTCCTTTTGCTCTTTGCTGTTTCTTGCCACCATGAAAGGTTGCTCTCTGCCATGTGCCATTCTGTCTTGGAGCCAGCTGACTATGGACTGAAACCTCCACTGATTGTGAGCTAAATAAACCTTTGTCCCTTAATTTTAGGTGTTGGGTATTTTGTCCCAACAATGCAAGAAGAATAACTGAGACGGTTACTTTTCTCAATACTGAGGCAAAATATCTGATACCGAAGTTAAAGGTAGAAAAGTTTATTTAGTTCATAGTTTGTAGACGTTTCAATGTGCAATCAGCTGGCTCCAAGGCCAGGGACAACAGTTTATGGCAGCAGAAGACAGCAAAAGCAAGGAGAGAAAGAGAAAGAACAAGCCTCTTTCTGTCCCTTACATTGTATGCAGGTTATGTGCCCTAGGGCAGGTCACACCCTTGATCCCAGCACTGGATCATGAATTAATCACAAAGTCTAGATTCAGCCATCTCTGAAAAGCCCACACCGCCACGATTGCATGAGGCTATGGGGGGACACTTAAATACAAATTATAATAAGAGCCTTCAGAATTTCCAAAGTGATATCAAGTACTCCTTCCTATGACCCTGAGTAACAGTGATTTTCACTGATCAAATGAGGCAACAAGCATACAGACTGAGAGATCAGGACTGGTGACTGATTTCTGCTGCTCACTCCAGTACTCCAAGCATCTCCCAGACACAGAATATGTTCCAGATTGCTAAATTGAGCCTCTGCTACACAAAATGCAAGGTTTCTATTTGCCAAGAGTAGAGAGAAAGCCTTTGGAGTTACAATCCCAACAGTTTGAAAAAGAATCTTACAACTATATAAATATGGGGTATAGGAACACAACTGATAAAGGAACTAGCCAGGTCAGTTAAGAACAGGGGGTTCTATAATTACATATGGAAGAACTGCTCCAAGTATTCTGAATCACCTCTTCACCTCAACTGCTTCACATGTAGGCTGCAGGAGGCACCTTTTCAACTGAAAAGAGCACTTCACAGAGTACAACCTCCATTTATCTGAACCTGTTTCTGGAAAACTCCTTTGCTGGCTGACAAATGAAGCCGAAAAAATGAAGCTTCCAACACCCCTTTCTGTATCCACTGTATGTTGAATTGGTTTCTGAAAGTTGTTTGTTTGTTTTTACTTGCTATCAGTCTATTTTCCAGGCAACTGAAGTCAACATCTGACTTGAATAAAAAATGTTTTTAACCATTACTTGAATATAAAATAGTTTTTAGCCATTAACTATGATTCATGTAACTGAACTTTGTGTGAGGAAAGTATGTCTAGCTAATTTGCTTTTTAGATGCCTTGAATAAGCAAAATGTTTTAGGAGACTTCCCTTACACAGCATTGGTCTAGACCCACAGACAGCACAAAATTGTTAGGCAGAAGAGAATATGAGACATCTCAATATGTGGTTTCTAGAGTTGGTCTGGCTTTGTATAGCTCTTGAAGAAGTCATAAGCCCCAGGGTGGCATTGTTCCTGATTTGCTGGGCTTTTGTAGCTCTAGCTGCAGGAGGATTCTTGCTGAGCTTATAAATGATGTTTTTATGGCCTCTGAACTCATCTGCTTGCTAGCCTGGAGGCTGAAGTCACTCATTCATTCAGTAGGCCTTTAAACAAGCACTTTCTGTTCTGCCAGGCAATCTGGCATGTGCTGGGGATGCAGAAGCAAAGGTGCATGCAGTCTTTACACAAAGAAATAACAGTGTAATTAGGGTTGGGGGTAGATAACAATAGTGCTATTATGCTGTAAGTAGACAGAGGCAAGTGCAGAAACTAGCTAGCAGTGGCATGAGGAGTTATGTGAGGTGAGTTTTGATTGATGACTAGGGGCTAGCCACACAAATGGGTGAGGAAGAAGGCTGGGTTGTGTGTGTGCATAAGTATGTGTATAGATGTGTGATGGGAGGTTGAACAAATAAAGGAATAAGGAGTTTATTTTTAACTTCAGTTCTTGAGAAAGATTTTTATAGTTTTTATAATGATGATGACTAGGATAACTGAATTAACATGAATCCAAGTATACCTCAAATATAAATATGGAAATAATTGACATTAAGAAATGTCAATGCTCTTAAGCATTACCAAGTTGCAATATTAATGAAGATATACACACCATTTAAGAAAACTGTGTTTAAAAGAATACACAGAAGCAAACTCTCAGTCTGACTTTTGAAGGTTCATAAATCATTCATATGGGATTTTCTGTGATTATTTAATTAACAGTGAAGATTTTGACCATATGCTATCGTGCCTAATTATAATACTGTTGAAAGTAAATTATCATACTCAATTTTCTTTTATTCTATTTTTCAATTCACATGTTTAACCTTATGGAGTCAAGAAATATGTTGCTTTTCCTTGCTTTCATATTTAAACCAAAATGCAATGGAAAAATTCCCAGCTGAAAGGATATTAAATTAAGAACATATGTTATATCAGTCCTGTGAACGATGGCTAAATGACATCCAGCAAAGAAGCTTTATGAAAGGTGATGGAATATCTTAGTACTACTTAATTAAATCTCCAAGGCTGTGATTTAGAAATAATTATCAAACTATACATCATACTTAAATATTAATAAAATGCGGAAGTGTCACTTCTTTTTCTATGTTTTTTAATTTTTTATTTTTTTTACCAGGGATCAAACTTAGGACCTTGTGCTTGCCAGTCAAGCACTTAAGCCACTGAGCTATCTACCTAACCCTGAAGTGTCACTTTTTGAAAGAAATATATAAATGCAAAGAGGAAAACAAAGAGTTATCTAGACATAAGGTGTTTTATTAAGCACTAACAACTGGTCACCTAATACTTTTCAAAGTGTAATCATGAACTGTGGTCTCAGAGCACACAAATTGAAGAACACATCTCAGCCAAAACTTGAGAAGATTTATACCAGTTTCCAAAGGGGACAAATGTCTGAGATACAGGATCACTTCAGAAATCCAGCTTTGAAAGATTCAAGGGCTTGCAGAAATCAGACTGTAGCACTTACACTGGAAAAGTTTATTTGATTCAGACTCCAGCTTGACCAACAGGTTAGTTCAATGCTTTCTATCTAAATTTGCTAATGGCAGAAGTTATTTTACATAATTTAAAATATGATGAGGTATGAGTTTGATGAAATTCCAAGAGAAACTGAAACTTGGAAGTTGTAGTTCTAGAACACCTTCAGATTAAAAAAGGAACAAAAACCAAAAAACATATGCCTTCTTTCTGCTTTCATATTCACTCACTGTACTTCCTAACAGGGCAGGACATCACAACGTGTATTCTTTTTTCATAAGAGTATTTTCTTCAGAGGAAGAACAACTGAAGAAAAGGGAAAAATCTTCATATGGTTTTCAAACTAATTACTAGAGAAGGGAGTCTAAATAATATCATGTATCAAGGTTATGTGCTGACAGCACTTGCAGTACAGTTGAATTCATATTATTTTCTTTAGTGAAATGCTGTATCATTTCTAATTTTTTTTACATTGCTATTCTGTATATTCTTTCTTTTCAATATTCTCTTTAAAAATAAAGTAAAATAAAAAAAATGAAAATGATGTCAGGATGAAATCATTGAGACTTTTTAAAAGAAAAATCTCTTCTTTCACTTACTATATACAACCTATTAGCAGCCTTCTACTGTAAATCTGTATGAGGTAATGTGACTTTGTTTTGGTGAAGAAATGGACACAAGATAGTGTCAACTACCATAATTATAGCTTCAGACAACAAAACAGTCATTATCTCACATCATTTCAGAGGGTCAAGAGTCTGGAACAGCTTAGTAGATGGATGCGTCTCAGAGTCTACCATGAGGTTACTGTCAGTCATTGCAAAGCTACTAGGAGGGTGCACCTCAGGCTCATTTGTATGGCTGCTAGAAGACCTCAGTTCTTTGAGAATTAGGTCTCTCTACCAGCTGCCAAATATTTTCATCTTATAGCAGCTGAACACCTCACAGCAAGTTATTCCAGAGACAGGGAACAAGAAAGTACACTCAATTGAGAAACTGTCTTTTTATAACCTACTATCAAAAGTACCCATTACTTCTTCTGTATCTTTCACTACAAGGGAATGACTACATCCAGCCCATCTGCAAGAGAACAGGAATGGCATTTCATCTTGAGGGGGAAAATATCAAAGACTTTGTGGACATATCTTCTGAACCATAGTTACCACACAGCTAGATAATTATAATATGGGCTAACAAGGATTTTTAAGGAGTCTTGTTTTGAAGATTGGCCTCTTTCAGGAGTCAAAAATGTGGGGCTCCCTAGAGAACTCATTAGATCAAGAAATACAGTTACATGGAATTTCAAGGAACCACTTATATTCTTTATTCTTGGTAGGACAAATCTACTTGTCACATATCATTTTGGCTCTAATGAGAACTGCTCAAAATCATGGATCTCTGTTCTGAAAGCAACCTTGAATTTATAACTTTAAATGCAAGTAGTCCATCCCTAGCACTGGTGGGATAGGAGGGGGCAGGGCATGGAAGTAGGTGATATACCCTAACCACGAAAAAATATGCACTCTTCAACAAAAACTCCTCTACAGCTCTGCAACCTTTTTTTTTTTTTTGGTATAGGGTCTTACTACACAGTTCAGACTCAGACTCAGAGTGACCCTCCTGTTTTCAGGCTCTGCAACATGTTAAATGATATCTTGTTTGGTTTCGAGAACCAAACTCTGCAAATATAAATGTACACTGTATCATTTATCATGGGTTAATAACAGCTCAGATTTACTGAGTGTGTGCGTACTCTGTGCTTAGCACTCTTCTAAGTGTTGCATATATATTTATATAACCATCACATCAGCTCTAACATACTCCCTGTACTGGAGGTAAAGGAACTGAGACAGAGTAAATAGTTCATCCAAGGTCACATAGGTAGTAAGGGGAGAAGATGGGACTTGAACCTAGTCACTCTGGCTCCACGGCTCATGCAATTCACATTCAGACAGCATAGTTTTTCTTTAGGATCTTGTTTTTCCCTATATTACTGCTGCATATATGTACTTATAATAGGCCATTTCTGCATGATATGAACACAATGCGAAAAATGTAAAGGCAATAAATCTATCAGATGAAGATAATCAGGAAAAATCTCTTCTTCCACACCAGCCTGATTAATTAATGTTGCCTCCAAGTGATTTTTAAATTTAAGGTAGAAGAAATCAAAGCAGATTCTAATGCTCTTTCTGTTAGAAAGCTGTATCATAGCTTGACTTGCAATTGTTGGTCTATTAGTTCCACTTCATTTCTGTGGTATTGGGTTATGA
>NW_004524691.1:7805509-7816808 GCF_000260255.1 Octodon degus | reverse complement strand
GCTGTCTCAGTGTACCCTGGGGGCAGGGCCGGCATGGCACACTGGGGATTGAACTCTGGTCCCCACATCTGCCTAAACAGGCACTTTAATCCATTGAGCTATTTGGCTGGCCCTAGTATTGTCATTTATTAACTTACATGATCTGATAATATTTAATTGAGAAATAAACCAATCATTTTTGCATGGAGCAAGATTTGGCCTTGCACTCCCTATCACATTTATGTCATTTTAATCTTGCATCTTCTATTCCTTTTGGTAAGTATTGCTATATCAATACAAAAGAGAAGTTATAATTATAGCTATATGTCTTCAGACAAACAACCACTCCTCTATTTCACTACAGTAATATATATATATATATATATATATATATATATATGTATATATATATGCATAGGTATTACTCAATGGTTATTTACTCATAATTATTTTCTTTTTAAGTTACAAGGCCACCATTGGTGCTAGTGTGGTTCTTCCTGAACTTTGTGCCTTAGTTGCATCAGACCTCTTCTCTTATTAAAGGACATCGTCTCAGAAATATAATCTAACCTGTCTGAATTTCTGCTGGATGGGAATTTACTGGTCATCTATACTCATTCTGAAGGTATCAAATTAGAATTGTGGCTGGGGGTATAGTTCAGTGGCACAGTGCCTGTCTGGCAAGCACAAAGTCATGATTTTGATTCCTGGTACCAAAACACCCAAAAACCCAACCGAAACAAAAAAAATAAAGTAGAAGTGTAGTGAACTATTTTGGGTTTTCAGGAGGAAGGGTGAGGAGGAGTCTGCAATCAAGCCTACTTGCCTAAAATTTCTTTCTCTTTATTGTACAGAAATTTTCTCTGATATCCCATTCCTTTTCTAAGGTTTGGTGGCTTACACCAAAAACGTCCACCATAAGAACAACTTTGGGAAATCTCTTTTTGATCAAGGGAGATTGTTTCTATAATCTCTGCTGTGATTAGAATATAGTTAGGCACATTATGGACATTCTCTCTTTCATATAACCTAAGGTAGTTGATGCTATCTATGGGGATGGATATATATGGCTTTGAAAAACATATCTGGGGGGCCGGGGAGATGGCTCAGTAGTATAAGTGCTTCCCTGGCAAGTGCGAGGGCCTCAGTTCAATCCCTGGTTCTGCTAAAAAAGAAAAAAAAAAACCCCACATATCTGGAAGCAAAAATATGGGGCGCCTGGGCCCATCTAGAACTATGAAGCCTGACTTCAATTTATAAAATACCCAAATTACAACTTCCATATCTCTTAGATAATAAATATAACTATACTGTGGTACATCAGTTCACAAACTTGTACCTTTCCATGATTCCAGTTGCAAACAGAATTGGAAAACCAAATCAAATTTCCCTGTAAGATCAACATTGAACCTAGTCAGTGAATTTTATTCAATTCTTGTCCAATTAAGTTTGAAGCCAGAACTGTAGAAAGAATTATGTGTGTGCACACTGAAGTAATGGTGATAGGTGTATACCCTGTAACCATGACAGGAGGAGTTAATTTGTGATGCTATAATAAAATACCTGAGACTAATTTATAAAGAACAGAAATTTATTTCCCATCATTCTGGGTGGGCTTTTTTAAATGGCACCTCCTATGGTAGAAAAGATGGAAGGACCAGAAAGGGGGGTGGGTATCAATGCTGTGTCCTGAAGAGGGAGGGAAGGAGATGGGAGGGTGAGGAAGGCAAGGACAAAAGGCACTGGGTACTTCCTTTGACATCTTTTATAAGGCCACTAATTCTGTACTTATCACTTCATAATGCCCCACCACTTAGTACTATTATACTGGTGATTAAGCTTCAACATAGAATTTTGAGGAGACATGTTCAAACCATAGTAGCTACTGTTCAGGAAATAATTGGGAGAGGTTACTATAAGATGGAAAATAGAGGCAATATTTTGTCTGAAATGAGCATGAAATAGGTTACAGTGAGCTTCCATGTCAGGGGGTAAGGTCAAAAAGTTTCCATAGGTCAGTTTGGTTTCAGCCTTTTCTCTCTGGTTGCCCAGAATCTCAGGGGGTCCAAGAGGTGGCAGTTGGTGGGGTCAACACCAGAATATAATGAAGCCATCATTTTATAAAATGGCCACCAGAGCCAGGGAAACACCACTCAGTGGCACAATGCCTACCTGGCAAGTACAAAGTACTGAGTTCGATTCTAGGTACCAAAAACAAAACAAACAAACCAAAAAAAAAAAAAAAAAAAAACCACCAAAAGCCCAGCTAGGTATAGAGATTAAAAGTTTGCTCTTTTTCTGGCTCTTCTTGTCATTACTGCTTTATATCCTATCAGAAAAAGAAGGGGAAAAAGGACAGAGTCTATATGTTGTGTATTAATAGTATTAGTAGATAGCAAATAATAATAATAATAACAACAACAACAACAATAATGTTTCCCATAACATAGTATTTATGAAAATGAGTTCCTAGAGTTAGTCTAAACAGAAAAGTCAAGAAAATATGGTTCTAACAAGATTTTCTTTCTGTTGTTGCTGCTAATGAGAGTATCCTTCTTATTAAACCACACATCTATACTGAGAATGTAGTTTTAGACATTTTCTTGAAGTCTCTTTCATATTTTCAGACAGTACTCTGACATTCATATTAGAAATAACAACCATCCTGTCTGCTTAAAGCTTTCTTCTTTTCAAAGTTTAAACTGCTTTCAGTTTGCTTATTACAATTTACGATATCCTTATGAAGTAAGTACTCAGGCTGGGTTAATACAGATTCCATTCTGGCCTCCTTAGTGGAAATCATATAAGCTTTGAGTGAATTGGGTAGGGGTTTCACATCTTAGCTCCACACTGCTAGATGTATGACCCTGGCAAGTTACTAGCTCTGTGAAATTCAACCTCCCCATTGTTCACCAAGTCTGATCTTTCCCATAATTGTCCTGGAGAATGCCTCAGTGGATAAAAGGCAACAACTGATGTAACATGTTGACCACAATGAGCACTCAAGAAATGCAGTTTCCTTGCATGTCAGGCTTCAGAGTCACATCTATCTTTTCATATACAAGCTATCATCAGATTAGATACACTTGTTAAGATTTTTTGGTTTTTATATGTGATGGTTCTGATATTGGAGACCAAACAAAAGGGATTATGATCACATAAAATGCTTAAAGGCACCAACAGTGTAAAACCACAAGCGCATGAACTGTGATAAATTGGACTTTATCGGTGCAGATGACCTTCCTGAACCCACACAGACCACAGTTCATCAAGATTACTATTATAACACTGAGCTGCACTTTAAGGAGTCCAATTTCGGTAATTAAAATTTTATAGGGCATGCACACTGGCATTCTGTCAGCATTCTGATAAGCTTTTATTAATGACTGCATCGGGCCTGGAATACCCTCTCCTAACATTCTGCTACCTGGGAGAGGCTTTCATCCTTATTGTCAAGTATCCTGTTATTCTTGCATGAGGGAGGGATACTAGGAAAAAAGACAGTAATGAGATTCTGTCTTGTACTATGATTGAGATTCTTAGCAACAGCCAGTGCAGCCCAGTCTTTTAATATTTTTTTTTTTTTTAAATGCTGCCTTTGAGCTGGTTTCCTCCTAGATTTCTGGGCCTCTCTTCCTTCTCTCCTTCATCTACTTCTGCTCAATATCTTTTTACAGCTTACTTCACAGAAGCTTTTTCCTCCACTTGTTCCCCAGATTTCTTCTTTCTCATCTCTTCCTACATATGCTTTCCTAGGATAGTTTTACTCACATCCACATATTCATTAAAACTCTTACCCAGATATTTATGGCTACTAAATCTGTATTTCCAGACTTTGTGACCAACCTAGTGTCTCTGCATTCCAAATTCCTATAGGGACTTCCAACTCATTGTCAAAAAAAAAAAAAAAAAAAATTATTTGCTTTAAATTTTTCTTCACTTATTCAGTCTGAAACATGTAACAGCATCAGCATTTATCCAAATCCAGAGACCCAAGAGTCAACACTGACACCTCCCTCTGTATCCACAATGAATCTCTCCATAAAATTTGCTAATTCTATCACCTTTTTGATCTCTGAACTGTCCTTTCCCTTTTGGTCACTTTCCAATTATGAGATGGACAAAGTGATTAAAAGTACAGGCTGTGAGTGTCACTCTTCTGGTGACTTCTTACCAGCTATATGACTCAGCAAGGGCTTCAGATTTTATATGCCTTAGTTTCTTCATCTATAAAATGGTGATAACATCTAATTTATCATTTAGACCAATTAATGTTTGTTACATGGACCATGGAGGGTCCTCCATGTAGTTTTTTTTCAATTTTTTATTTCTTCTCAGCTTGACTAGCATTGTAATTGAGAATGCTGTCCCCCCGCCCCCAGTTAGTATACTTCAGTTTCTTAGCTCCCCTGCTAACAGCTGCTGTTCCAGTTCCACTTACTTGTTTCTTAGAAACAGCTGGTCACTGTGATGCATGCCTGGTCCCTACGATGTATATTGTAAGAACCCCAACTGACAAGCCTCTGCCTCTGTGCTTCCCACATGCTTGTCCCACATAAGTCCTACACCACCAGAGATCAGGGCCTGATATTTTAGGAATGATCCCAATCAGAGCCCATCAACATAAAATAAATCTACCTCCATACCCTGGTGTTGTTTCAGTGTTTCTGTTTGCCGCAGCGATGTGTTTTCACTAACCTAACTGCCCATAATAATTGTCACAGAAGGCTTTCTGAACATAGATTGCCAGATCCCATCCCAGAAAATTTCAAGCTACCAGGTAATGCTGACTGCAGCTCTGAGGTCTGTATCTTAAATCCTCTGACAGCCTAGTTTTCCTGGCCTGCAATCTTCCTACCCTCACCCCACCCTTCTGTATAGTGTTGTCAAAACTAATTTTAAAATCTTATACAGTCTTTACATACAAATTGCTTGAATTTTCTAGAAATTGCTCAGCACATCCTATGTGGTAAGATATAACTCTAAGTATTTAACATGAATTAATTTATTTAAAACTGAGAACAGCTCTGTGAGAGAGATAATCTTATGTATATGTTAGAGAGGAGGAAGCCAAAGCTTAAAGTGTAAGTACCTTCTCCAACACTTAGCAGTAGTTAAGTTTCAGAGTCAGAGTTTGAGTCTAGATCCCAGCCTATAGCTCCGGAGTCCAAGATCTCAGCCCATAGCTATGGAGTCCAACATTTTTTTTTTTTTTTTTTTGCTATTTTAGGGAAGGGTCTACAGAATGTTCATGGTCTCACTACTATATCGGACTCGTAGTGATCTGCCTGTTTACAACCTCCCAAGAGCTGGGATTACAGGCGTGTGCTACAATGCCCTGTCTCAACTGCTGGCTCAGCGTGCCCTGGGGGTGGGGCCAGCACGGCAGGCCCGGGGATCAAACCCCTAGCTCCCTGTGCCTGCTTGCAGGCACTTTAATCCGCTGAGCTATTTGGCCAGCCTTGGAGCCCAAGATCTTAACCACTGTATTAACCATTTTTCTACCCCTACTACTTCCTGACTAAAAATGTCTTCCAAACAGAAACACAAGCTCCAGAATTTAAGCCCAACCCTTAGAGTGACCTACTCAACCCCTAAGGTCCCTCTCTTACTTACTACTTTGTTCCCAGAACTCCAGTCACTACAAACTGTCTTGTTAAGTATATTTTCTACTTCATGAAATAACAATACCTCCCTGTCAACCTCTATTGGGCAAACTTGGCTGAAATATTACTTCCCCTGAATTTTTTCCAGATATTCCCCACCAATTATGGATTAAGAGCCTTCCTTTTATGGAAGGGTTCAATAGCAGACAAAAGAAAGCATTAAAAAAAAGCACTGCTAAAGATAAATCAATGAGACCTAGTTTATGAAACAAAAAGAGTTCTGATAGGTCATTCATCCTAGTTCAATGAACTCCAAGTATGATAAACTCAAGTAGGTCTACTAAGATATATTATAATCAAATTGTTAAAATCCAAAGAGTATAAAAGAATCTTGAAAGCAGGGAAAAACAATTCATTAGGTATAAGTGAGCCTCAATAATATTTTTTTTTCTAACTTAAAGATTTATTTTTGTAACTTTTTGAAACAGAGAAAATGACACACTCTTGGGGAAGTGGGGTGGAAAACAGGCCCTGCTAAGTGGTCACGACAGCACCTGGAGTTGAGGCCTGCCTAGGAGAGCAACACACTGCCATGCAGCACAGAGGACAGCTACTGTCTGAGGCTCGGCAGGTTGTTCCCTCACCATGCAAAGCCGCTATAGGTCCAAGTCATAAAAGTCCTCCAGCTCATCGTGATACAAGTCCTACTTGTCCTCAGAGTCAGTCAGCTGGTCGTCCCTACCTGCAGACAAAAGCATAAGCAACATCTTGCCCAGCACAAAGGTGACCACCTCCTCTTCATCGTTGTCAAAGGGGCTGCTGTCCTCTCTTTCCTCAATGAACTCCCAGAAGTGGTTCCTCTGTTGGGCCCGGTATCTGCTTGATGTTCCCACTTTCTGTCTCTGTGGCTCCTTTCCATGGCCATCAGGGTACGCATGCTTGTAAAAACAGTTCCCTCAAAATGGGCAGCTCCCACAGCCTTCACCAAAATACCTGCATGCCTTGTTGCTCATTGCCTCCTTGTATTTCTGAATGAGTTTCTGCTTCTCTTCTTTCTCTTCCACCTAGTACTTACTTGGAATGACAAAGTTAGATGTGATCCGGCATTCGGGGCAGGATGTTATGATCTTGCTCTCAAATTGCTTAGCACTCCTGCACTTCCGAATACACTTGAGACAGTAGGTGTGGCTGCAGTTGGAGAGGATGCCAAAGCAGCGCTCACTGGGGTTGGCTTTCTCATACACCATCTCCATGCAGATGCCACACACCATGTCTTTTCTGTGCTGCATGGCAAAGGACAGCTCCATGTCTTCTCATGGGCCTCGATGCAAGATTTTAAGTGCTGGGACCTCTGGGCTGTATCCACCGGGTGCAGGACCTGCAGCCTGCACATGTCGCAGGCGTTGCCATGCAGGTACATACCGTTCTCCCCGTGGCGGCACTCTCCCACAGTGGTATAGGGGCACAGCTGCTTCCTGGTCTCTATTGCAGCTGGCTCCTTCTTGGACTCAGCCTTGGGCCCTGGGCCCTGCACGGGTCCTCTGCACACGCAGGAGCAGTGTGGCCGCAGTAGGGCTGCCCGGGCACAAACTCCATGGCATTCACGCAGTCCTCGGACCCTGCCCCCACCGCAGGGAAGTTCCCATTTGTGGACTCAGCCTCTCCCGAATTCACCTCCACAAATGGTCCAGGGACAGAGGAGAGACTTGAGGCAGCGGCAAGGGATGGTTCTGCAGTTTTATCAGTAGTAGCTGCTTCTTTCTGCTTCAATGGCTTGCCGTGCTCATATCTGCAGCGGTCTCCATACACACAGCACCCTCGCTGGAAATACTTGTACACTACACCATAGGGACTGTCAGAAAGGTCATGTGAGTAGCAACAGTTATCTCCTTCACAAACCCCATGCATGAAATACCTTGCTTCCCCATTCAGGAACATGTTCTTGTTGCTGCTTCCTGCTGCGGTGGCTGCTGCTGCTGCACTCGGGTAACAACAGCGTGCTCCAAGTCTCATGGACCTTTTGCTTCTTTGCAGGTGGTTCAGGAGCAACTTCCCTTTTCTCCTTTAACTGCTTGCTAGCTTTGTTGTAGGCAGCTGCTGCATTGGGGATTCATCATTACCTTGAGGAAGCCAGGAAGATCACCAATCCAACTGCTACTGGCTACCGGATAAACTCCTGTTCTCTATTCGAGCCTCAATAATATTAATAGCTAATTTCTCATTAGAAATCCTGGAGATCAGAAGGGAATGAGAACACATCCATTGGACTGAAAGGAAGAATGTTAAGAAATTCTCTATCCAACAAAATTATCCTTCAAAAATTAAGAACTAAGCTATTCATAGAAAATAAATTGTCAGATGAAATCCTACAAAAACAAAAAATACTAAAGGCAATCTTTCAAGCTGAAACAAAAAAGACCTTAAATAGCAATTTAAATCCACAGAAACTGATGAAGAACATCAATAAATGTAACTAAATAAGTGATAGATAATAGAAACATTTTGTTTTTCAGTTTTTTATATAATTTAAAAGATAACTGTATAAGGCAATAATAGCACAGAGAATGATGGGCAAGGAAATGGAGATACACTAGTACAAAATTTTTGTACAGGGTTGACATTTTGAAATTTTAAAAGCTATTTTAAACTTATTTTATTGGCACATTTTACATCTACACGATCATATGCATCATAGAGAATTTGTACCTTGTACATAATGTATCATGACTCTTCTTTTTCCCCAATACCGTCCCCTCCCTTCAACCCCTCTTCCCCTTCTTACTTACAAAAGCTTTGTCTACATTTTTTCCTTCCATTTTTTCTTTTACCTTCATTCCACTCCTCCTTCTTTTGTTTCCCTTCCTATGTAATTATTTTCTCCCTATTTTGCAATACCTATTCCACACTTTGGTCCTTATTTACTTTTCCAGTTTCTCACACCAGAGAAACAGTACAATGTTTAAACATGTGCGTCTGATTTATTTCACTTAAGAGTATATCCTCAAGGTATATCCATTTACCCAGAAATGTCTCAAATTTATCTATCTTTATGGCAGGGTAGGACTCTAGTCTAAAACAAACAAATGACAACAACAAAAAGAAACCCACCTTTTTATCTATTCACGGGTTGATGAGCATTTGGGCTATTTCCAAGACTTCGCTATTACAAACTGTGCCACCATAAACATGGATGTGTATATATCACTGTGGTTTGATACTTTTAATTCTCTCAGGAAGATTCCAGGAAGGGACACAATTGGGTCAAATGGAACCTTTACTTTTAGTTTTTTTGAGGAATCTCCACATTGATTTCCATAGTGGTTGCATCAGTCTACCTTCTCACCAATAGTGGATAGAGGTTCCTTATTCTCCACAGCTCTGCCAGCATGTTATTGGTTGGTTTTTTGATAACAGACATTCTTTCTGGAGTAAGATGGAATCTCCGTATTTTAATTTGTATCTCTTAAATGACTAGTGATGTTGAACTTTTTTTCATATATTTATTTGACATTGTCACTTCTTCAACCGAGAAATATCTATTTATTTCAGATCACCAGTTTTGAAATGGCTCTTTAAATGTAGGCAGGGGGGTCTGATTTTTTTGAGTTCTTTATATATTCTAGCTATTGGTCCTTTAGCTAAGGAATAGCTGGCAAAAAAAAAGTTTCCCCCTCTGTGGATTGCAGCCTCAGTCTGTTGCTAGTTTCTTTTGCTGTGCAAAAGTTTTTTAATAAGATGAGATCCCAGTTCAGTTTTTTAAAAACAGGATCTCACTATGCAGTTCAGGCTGCCTTCAACTTGCTATGTAGCCCAAGCTGGCCTTGAACTCACAGTGATGCTCCTACCTCAGCCTCCTGAGTTCTGGGATTACAGGCATGAACCTGTAATTTCAGTACCCAGGTTTTGTTCTTTGTAATATTTTCTGTTCAATAAAGGTTTTGTTCACAAAGTCTTTGCCTAAATCTATGTCTTGAAGAGTTCTACCTATTCTATCTTTGAGGAGATTTACTGTTTATGTAGAACCTGTATTTTGATCAGATGGAAACACAGAAGAAATGGACAGATTCCTAGATATATATGAATTGCCAACACTGAGTCAAGAAGACATAAAAATTTTAAATAACCCAGTATCAGTCAAGGCAATTGAAGATGTAATTAAAACTTACAAGTAAAGGAAAACAAGTTCTGATAGATTCACTGCTGAATTTTATAAGAAATTTAGAGAAGATCTAATACTACTACTCCTTAAAATTGCTAATAAAATTGAAAGGAAAGCAATACTCCCATACTCATTTCTGGAATCAAGCATTACTGTGATACCCAGAGAAAGACCCAACCACAAACGTGACCCAATCTCCCTAATGAACATAGATGTAAAAATTCTCAATAAGATACTGGCAAATAGAATGCAGTAAGTCATCATGAATATTATATAATATGAACAAGTAGGATTCATCCCAGGGATACAGGGATGGTTCAATATATACAAATCAATAAATGTAGTACATTATATTAACAGAGCCAAGGACAAAAACCACATGATCATTTCAACAGATACAGAAAAGGTATTTAACATAAACAAAGTTCATGATATAAGTACCTATTCATGATAAAAACCCTACATGAAACCAGAATAGAAGGTCTTTATCCCAATCTGAAAGAGCCATTTATGATAAACCAACACCCAACTTCATACTAAATGACCAAAATCGGAAAGCTTTCAATCTAAAATCAGGAAGAGGGGCTGGGGAGATAGCTCAGTAGAATAAGTGCTTGCCCGGCAAGCATAAGATCCTCAGTTCAATCCCCAGTACTGCAAAAAATAAATAAATAAATAAAATAAAATCACGAAGAAGACATGGTATCCATTCTTATTCAATATAGTTATGAAAATGTTAGGCAGAGTAATTAGACAAGAGAGAGAAATAAAGGAATAAGGGTATGAAAGGGAGAAGTTAAAGTATCATTATTTGTGGATGACATGATATTTTACAAAAAAGACCCAAAAAACCCCATCAAAAGACTTCTGGATTTAATCACCAAATTCAGTAGTGTATCACTATGCAAAAATTAATAACGTTCTTGGACACAAATAACAAGCTCACTGAGAAAGAAATTAGGTAAAGCACAACCTTTACAACAGCATAAAAAAATGAAATACTTTGGAATTTATCTAATAAAGTCAAAAAAATCTTAAAAATTACAGCAAAGACATTAAATAGGATATGAGAAAATGGAAAGATATCCCTTGTTCTTGGGTAAGAAGAACCAATATAGGAAAAATAGCCATACTCCTAAAATTGTTATATAGGTTTAATGCAATCCAAATCAAAATATCAGAATTAGTAAAAACTATCTTCAAATCCATGTGGAATCAAAGAGACTTAAAATAGCAATAGCAATTCTGGGCAAAAAGGCAGGACAGGGACAGCATAATCCCTGACTTAAAATTATACTACAAAGCTACCATGATAAGAACAGCATAGAACTAGCAAAAACAGATTGGAGGCTCAATGGAACAGATTAGAAGATGCAGAAATAACTTTAAACATATTCAGCCACTTTGTATTTGACAGAGGCCAAACAGCTTCACTGGAAGAAAAATAGCCTCTTTAATAAATCGTGCTGGGGCCAGGGAGATGGCTCAGTGGAATAAGCGCTTTCCTGGCAAGCATAAGGGCCTGAGTTTAATCCCCAGTTCCACAAAAAAAAAA
>NW_004524691.1:7801859-7805409 GCF_000260255.1 Octodon degus | reverse complement strand
CAAAGATTAAAACTAGACCCACATCTAATATCTACTATGCTGTTTGCAATTTCTAAAGCAAGCATGAAGAAAATACAAAAATATAATAAAAGAAATTATAATTAAAGCAAAAATTATGTAGCTAATATAAACATATAAAAAGAAATAAGACATATAGGAAACAAATGGCAAAATAGCATAAATTCTACCTTATTAGTAATTACCTTAAAATAAATGAATTAAAAATTCTAATCAATAGGCTGATGTTAGAAGAATGAATTTGTATAAAGGATCCAACTGTGGTGAACAGAAAATACTTTTGATTTAAAAGCACAAATATGTTGAATATAAAAGGGTAAAAATATATTTTTAAAAAATCCAGGTACTATGTTACATGCATGCAACCACAGGTATTCAGGAGGTTAAAGCAGGTAGATTGCGAATTTGAGATGAGCCTGGGCAATTTAGCCAGACTATGTCTAAAAATAAAAGTAAAAATGGCTGGGGATGTAATTCAGTGGCCTCATATGTGAGGCCCTGAGTTTGATCCCTAGAACTAAAAAGCAAGACAAACAACCAACCCAAAAACCTAAAAAAACACCCAAAACAATAGCAAAAACAACCAAAGAATATGTCACAAAACAGTAGACTGCAAGTTAGTCTAATATCTTTTGAGACCCTAAATAATTCTTTTCAAGAAGCAAGAAGTCAGGCATTCATTCACATTTACTCCTCTAGAAAATGAAATCTGTCAGCAGTAGTAATTTTGTAAATTAGGAGCTGCAAGTCTGTGTTTTCTTTCATTACCTCATCCTTCCTGTGGCAATGAGCATTTGAATGGTCAGCCTTAACCCAGACTGTTTCTCCCTGTGCACACACTGTCTTTCTCTGGCCTCAGTTGTAGTAGGGACACTGATGCAAAGTAAGTTAAATGAAGAAGAGTGCAGAGAACAGCAACAGTAACAATGTCTGCAATTAAAATTTGGATGGCTTAGTCATGAAATAAAACAGAAAGGCCCAATAGAAGAGGACCTTTATGTGAATTTGGGTAACACAATCAGAAAAGTTAATTCCCAGATATAATCTTTCTATGGGGACAGATTTGATCTTCTGGATATTTGCTACATAAAGGTATCAAACAATTTCTGAATACTGGTAAAAAGACAGCACTTGACTTAAAGGCATATTCTCTCCCCTCCCCTCCCCTCCTCTCCCGCTTTCTCTTTCCAAAAGACTTATAAACACTTCAGTGGTTCAACATACAACACCACTTTGAGCACCTTCTGTAATTGTAGAAGCTAATGGTAACTTGTATTCATCTCATGATATCTCGGAAAATATAGTATTACAATATTTGTACAAGTTCGTCTTTTCCTGATGTACATGTTTTTTGGCAGATGCTTAATTCTCTGCTTGTGTTTCTTCAGCTGCGACCCATGGATTTCAACAGGACTCTATTTTTACTTGAAAATCTAAACATTGTAAACAAATTTTTTGATGGCTGCAACTTATTTTCATATTCATCTAATTTTGTCCCTAGTTAAATTGCCCAGGTGTGCTGAAGCCATCTAGAGAACTCAAGTGTCACAAAAGAAGATTATTAACATCCTGTTTAACATGGCCATTTCTAGGCAAGAACCATAGTATGAGCGTAAAATGCACTAATTATAAAATTCTGGAAGCCTCATCCACAGCTGCAGGCATTAGTGACAAATGGTTCCTTTGTATGCCTGCCACTTTCAATGCTTTGAGATGGTGTTTCTGAAATCATATTCAACCAAATATTAGGACAAACAAATGCTGCTCTTGGAAAATAAAAACACAAACTAAATCAATGGCTTGGCTCAAACTTATATGGAAATGCAGAGCTAAAGTCAAAGAAGCTTCCTGTACTACCTGGTTTCATCCTAAGTAATAATTCACAAACCAGTTAAAACAACACTTGTCATTTCTGAATGGAAATATAATGATTTTAACACAGAATCAACCTCTACTGAAACCAAAGATTTTATGTGTTTATAGATGCTGATGAATATGGATGACAGAGCGGGGAGAGTGGGCATGCAGCAACACGGAAAAGAAGGGGTTCCAGCACAATTACTTTCTTCTCCCTCCCACCCTTTAGCTGCAAGGCCAAGAGCAGAGAAATTGCTATGTGGTAGTTTGTCTCTACCATTAAGTAGAGAGCTTCTAAAAAACTTTATATTTTATTTCTATATGCATGGGACAACACAGTTGTTGCTCAATAAATATTAAGGAAGGAAGAAAGGGAGGCAGGAAGGAGGAGAAAGAAAAGAAAAAGGGAAATAAGAGAAGGAAAAAAGAAGCAGAGGAAGGCCTGTCTGGAGTCAAGGTTTATACTGAATAGTCTTCTTTCTTTTCATGATTACAGAGAACACTGACTCCAGCCATAGAAATGGATAACCCCATGGAAATCTGAGGAAAGGGGGGGGGGGAGGTCAAAATAGGCTGCTTGCCAAATTTGTTCAACAGTAAAATGCAAAAATAGGGAATGTGTTCATTTTCTATTGCTGTGTAACAAACTTAGCAGCTTCAAACAATCCAGTTTTATTATCACACAATTTCCATAAACTGAGGGTCTGGAAATCGTTTTCCTGGATTCTCTGCTCAATCTCCCCAGGGTGCAATTAAGATTTCAGTAGGCTGTGGTTCTCACCTGGAGTTTTGAAACCTTCCCCAACCTTATTCAGGTATTAGCAGAATTCAGTTTCTTACTGCCATAGGTCTGTGCATTTTCTTGCTGGCTTTTGACAGAGTACCTCTCAGCTCCTAGATGCTACCCTCCACTGCCCCTTGCCAGGTGGCCATTGTACATGGCAGCAATGGGAATCTTATAAAAGATAGCATCATCATGGATGACTGCCCCATTAGCTTGCTCATTTAACCCAGCCTCATGAAGAGACCATCAGCCCAGCAGATTCCCAGATCCCCAACCCACCCTTGGTGTTGCTGCAGGACATGAAACTCCTTTCTACCCCAACCAAAGAGAAAACTTGTTTTTCCTCTTGTGTATACTAAAAGCTACAATGCAGCTTTGAAGCTGCAAAAGGCAACTTAAATGCCACATAAAATAGCAGTTTCCTGGTCCCCATTCAGAATACAAGGCCGCAAAACCAGAAAGCTCTCTGACCACCTGCTCACCCACCACCTACTCCTCACATGTGCACATAGCACTCCAACAAGTACAGTTAGTTTTGTTACATTTAAACTTTACAAATGTAGAGCTATTCTGTATGAATTTAACTAGTTTTTTCATTTAATATTACATTCTTTAGATTGCCCTTGTAGGTATATGTATCTTTAATTTCCTCATTTTTACAGAAGTATAATATTATATCTTTGTATATACCATATTTTATCTCTCCATTTTCATGTTGAATATTTTTTTTTCCATTTTTTTTCTAATTATAAACAAGTGGCCATAAATGTTCTTGTACATATTTTCTGTTACAAATATATAAATTTCTCTAACAAATACACATACTAGCAATCACAAGGCCCTGGGT
Source organism: Octodon degus (assembly GCF_000260255.1). NCBI lineage: Eukaryota > Metazoa > Chordata > Mammalia > Rodentia > Octodontidae > Octodon > Octodon degus. The sequence continues at coordinate 7,801,903 of NW_004524691.1, read as the reverse complement.
TTGTGCTCACAACACACACACACACACACACACACACACACACA
>NW_004524691.1:7796636-7801709 GCF_000260255.1 Octodon degus | reverse complement strand
TGGCTGTGAGGATGGCGGAGGAAGAGATGGACTATACATCTGGGGCTAGAGCAAGGCCAGCCCAGAGATCACAGAGCTCCAGAGGTGAGCCATATAACAAGTTGTGGGGACTAGAGCAAGGCCAGGTCAGCAGGTGTCTGGCCTTGGTGTTCTTCCTTGTGAACTACAGCACAGACTGCTCTCAGAGTGTTTTGGCCTTCAGTGTTCTCATTAGAACACTGAGACCTTGCACTTTCCACCCTGTCATGCACTTTTCCTTTTTATTTTGTAGAAATAAAGATCCTGGGGTTGGGGCAGTGTCATTGCCTCTCCATCAGAGAGCACAGGTTCCCCTGGTCGGTCCCAGCTTTCCTTGTATGTGTCTTGTTTCTTCGTAATCTCCTGTAGCCCCCTCTCGGGATGCCAACCTCCTGCAGGTCATGGCAATGGTATAAATATAGGTTTGACTTTACTAGATAATATCAGAGTGCTTTCCAGTGATTCTACTCAAGCACATGCTCAACTGCACACCTTTCTTTGCTCCAGATCCTTAGTTATACTTAGCATTACTGAGTTTTCAATTTTTTTTTTTTTGGCTGGCTCAGGCTGCCTTAAGGGTCAGTCTGGTAAGGCATATGGAGCTGGGGATGCAACCATGGTCCCCTGCACCTGACTGGGTTTGCTCTAGCAGGTGCTTAAACAACTGAGCTAATCCGCAAGCCCCTCAACTTTTGTTAATCTGATGTAGGATAAATGATTTTAATTTACATTTTCCTGATTAGTTGATAATGTTTAGAATATATTTGTTGAACATCAGAAATAAAGCTGTAGTCTGCTGTAGTGTAGTCTGCCCATAATCTGAGCATCTTGAGAAACTGAGGCAGAAGGATCACAAGTTGAAGCATAGCACGTGTAACTTAACAATTTAGACACTATCTTAAAAACAAACAAAAACCTCAAAAAGGGCTAGGGGCGGGGGGGGGGGCAGTGGTGCCTGAGAAGATAGCTCAGCGGCTTAAGCTCCTGGGGAGATAGCTCAGCAGCTTATGCTCCTGCCTGGCAAGCCCACTGTCCTGAATTTGACCTCTGGTACAATAAAAAAGGAGTGTGTAGGGGAATGGAACAGTGCAATGGCTCGTAGTACTGGAGGAAACGGGGTATTATTTTGATTGTGATTTGACTGTCTCCTGTCTCCCAATCATTTTCACAATTAAGAGGAGGAAAATAGGATATTATTTTAGATGTCCTGATGAAGAAAAATAATTTTTAAAAATTTTTACAAATTTGATCACATATGAGTTCAGGACTTAGTCTGATATTTATCAGATACTTATATGTAAAATAGCTTGAGTTTTCTAGGATTATCACAATAATTTAAAGTTAGATTGTTTATAATTTTGGAGGTTAAAGCCAACCTGTTCTATGATATCACTTTGTTGATGTGTTGCTATAATCCTTGTGGACATATATGATGGACACATATCTGCTCAGCAAATTTGAGCTGACTATAAAGTAGTGGCAGATAATTCAAATCTACTCAAATTTATTTATTGGAGAATTTGTTCTATACATAAAGCTCTCACTATTAAGTGGTGCTTTGGTTCCATTTCTGAATGATTTTCCATCCCTATAGTATCTAAAAACCAGTTAATGGCCTCACCAGAAATTATCTAGAACTTAACTTACATCTGTAGTTTTAAAAGAGCCAGAATTACCAAATTGTCTAAATTTAGTACCTGTTCAGCTGGATATAGGGATTTTTCAGTAAAAATGGTTCGTATTTGGGAAGTATCAAGTTATGAAAGTTAAACCAGTGGGGCTGTCAATTTTTTATAGAGCCTTTAAAGTACTGCCAACTGGTGAATCCCAGGAGGCACTGTGATGTGCAAAGTATTCAAACATTTCCCCTCACAGGATCTGGAGTACCTAGGTAGCGAAGAACATATACCACAAAATGTACTTATCTGCACTGATTTTTTTGCCATCAGATTCCTACAATAATAAGATTCTTTATTTTCTCTTTTTTTCTGATCTTTAATATTGTTAAGAGATACTATTCATGGATTTAAATTCTACATTAGTTTTATAGTAACTGGACCATACAAAATACAGTATATGTATACTATAATAAAAAATTTACAATTCTGAAATGCTGTGGAATTGTTTTTAAAAAAATAATTCAATTTTGTTGAAATGCTATATCTAGTCCTAAACTAAAGATTCCTTGTCATTAATTGCATTTTAACATTTTACATAATATATTATCTTCAAATTTAAGAAAGCACAAAGCAGTAATTCTGGTCATAGAATTCTATTATAAAAATATTTAGGCTAATTTTTAAAAATAAAAGATTTATTAAATTATATTTTCCATATCACATAATTTATACACTTAATATGCAAGAGTTAGTTGATTTTAGCACATTGACAAAGTTTTACAACCACTACCACAATCAAATTTAGATAACTTTTGTAATCCCAAAACAAAACACTCTACCCAGTACGTATCATTGCTCAACCCATGCCTGAAATCTAAGCAACCACTGAGCTACTCCCTATCTTCACAGATTTTTCTGTTCTGAGAATTTTTAAATTCAAAATAGACCATATTCATAGCAGCAATAAAGACCCTAACATCCAAAGAAATGGAGATTCTACAAAGTGATATCTCACACCAGATTGGAGTGATACTAGAAAGTGACAACAAAAATATACAATAGATAGAACAGAGTAACTTGTATTTTCTGTGCTGTTCCACTGATTCACAAATCTTTTTTTAAACCAATATTATACTGTTTCTATGACTGTAGCTTTATAGTATAAGGTGTGGGATTGTGTTGGCCCATGGCTTGCCCATGTTGTCCAGAATTGCCTTTTAGTTTCACACTCATTTTAGCACTGCTTTCTAAAGTTCTGTAAGAAGTATTTTTTGGTATTTGGATTGGGATTGCATTTTTTGGGAGTATGATCATTTTACTTTATTGGTTTTACCTACCCAGGAACAAAGAATATCTCTCCATTTCCTGGTATTCTCATCAGTCTCCTCCTTTTTTAGAGTGATATAGTTTCCATTGGGCAGGTGCCTTACTACTTGGTTAGGTTAACTCTTGAGTATTTCATTTTTCTTAGTGCTACTGTGAAAAGTATTGTTTCCCTAATTTCTCTCACAGTGAATTTGGCATTGGTATACAGGAACACTACTGATTTTTGAGTATAAACTTTATATCCTGCTACATTATTGAATTTGGTTATTAATTCTAGGAGTCTTTTTGGTGGAACTTTTAGAGCCTTCTATGTAGATGATCACATCATCTGGAAATAATAATTTAATGTCTTATCTCTCTATACACATCCCTTTTCTAAAAAACTCCTCATGTGTGGTAAAAGTCCAATTAGAACTTCCTGTTAGAGCCTTCAACCTCATACTCTGTGAATACCCAAAAGCCAGTTTAGTATCTCCTTCCATTTGTTCTCTCTTTAAACATGTTCCTTCTATATCTTGGTTTTGCTATCGTCATCTACTCACTTACTTAGTTTAGAAATTTGAGAGACAATTTATCACACTGTAGTAGAATATGGTTTGCCTATATTGTATTAACAAGATTCCAAATTATTTAGTGGCATACTATGGCGCTTCTACTAAAATAAAAGTACTAAAAATATCACATAAGTGGCTGAATGTTTAATGTAAGTGGAGATCATAGTTCAAAGCAGTTGAGACTATACTGGTTTTTGAGTCAGCCACCTATAGTGCTCCTAGTTAGAGGAGTGGCTATGTTGGCAAAAAATTCCACAACTTGATTTTTTTTTTTTTTTTTTGTGGGAACCAGGGATTGATCTCAGGCCCTTGTACTTGCCAGGGAAGTGCTTATTCTACTGAGCCATCTCCCTGGCTCAACACAACTTGATATCTACTTGGCAAATAATTTGATTTAAGAAAGTCTATCTATCTATCTATCTATCTATCTATCTATCTATCTATCTATCTATCTATAGATTTAGTGAATTCTCATGTGTTCTATGAGGCCAAGTACCACATGTGATATAGCAGTATCTGTTGGTGACTTGCCACCATGATGATGATACCAGGGTTGTTTTCAATCTTTTTCATATGATTCCTCAAAAAGTTGGGAACCTTGGCCTGCCTCACCTGACCTTTCAAGATGGGGTATACTTTCACAAGGGCATGTTATTAAAAAAGGAAAAATCAGACCAGCTAGAGGTAATTCACAATGTTCACATGTTCTAATGAGTAAAACAGTCATGATTTCATTCAGTTCTGTGACAGGCAGCATTTGGCTTGGAGGCTGCCTTTGCACACCATGAGCAGGTTTTAATTAGTCAATCCAAACAACAGTTAGCTCGGTAATCTGATTTGTGCTGCACAGTAAAGCAAACCAACAAGTGAACCATGCAGTCCAGTTGGACAAAAAGCCTTAAAGCTGAAATATTTATTCTCACATGAAACAGAAGGGTCCAGATCTGGTGCCACAGAAAAGCTCTGCATGGTCCTGGGTCCCAGGTGGTAGGTATCTGAGATAAACTCAAGGGATTTCATTAGTGCAAGCAGCTGAATCACATGTGTAGTGACCAGTTTAGAAATGCAGCATGCATCTACCAATCAACTTGGTGAGCACCGCCATTTACAGAAGACATCTGTTGGAAAATTTCCCTTTGGGATTTCAAATCACATTTGACAAACTTTTTGCAGCTGGATTATTTCTAGGCCCTGGCAATGAGGTTTGCTTTAAAAAAAAAAAAAAAACTTGCACATATCGGTGACATAGTCATTCAGTGTACACTAACTTCACTGAAGTCCCTATAAACAACTACTTACCTTTGGGTTAGTTTGGGGACCCCTAAGTGAGAGAGGGATCACTAGCATTACTTTACAGATGAAACAGGACCTGCAATAGGATACTCAAGTCAAATTGCCAAAACCCAGGTAGCAGAACCTAACACAGTAGGTAATCATTAACTAAAAATCAATATATCCAAATAAAAACACGGGGGCTGGAGAGATGGCTCAGTGGTCTAAAGCACCTACTTAGAACAAGCTTAGCAAAAGCATCAGGGACCGCGGTTCAATCCCCC
>NW_004524691.1:7789951-7796516 GCF_000260255.1 Octodon degus | reverse complement strand
AAAAACACGTATTGGGATGATTTTAATGTGTGTGGGGAGGAGTGGAGGTGCTAGAGAATTCAACAAAAATGCTTCCATCACTTCTTTTTGTTCTTCTCCCTAATAGCTGCCTTTCACACACACATCTAAGGACTCACTGATTCACAACTGTGACCTTCCCCTGGGCAGCAGCTCTCTTCTTTGTCAGCTCCTATATATGCAAGTGAAGTTGCCCATGCATAGTAACAGAAAAACTCAGGCACACTTGTTTCTCTCCATGAATTAGAATTCAGTTGTTGTGAAGGTACTATAATATGAACCCCAAACATCCTCTACGTTTGGGGTTCATATTACTGAGAGATAAGGCAAAATCAGAGATATGGGAAGTCAGTGCTTATTCTAATTTCTACTATTAAAAATGTTGATTCCAAAAGGAAAGTGGTATGATTTGGCTTTAAGAGCCAACTGTATCAAATTGTTTCTTAGAAAATAGAGACATTGAAAACAACTAACATGAATATTTTACATTTGGGAGTTGATGTCAGAAACAATTACTTCTGTTAAATGACATAATGAATTTCAATGCTGATGTAATGTACCTTTAGGAAAACCTGAATCATGGTAATTATTGCTTTTTGTGCTTAACTAACAGGCTACAGAAAGCCAAAATAATTGGTTTTAAAGAATGAAGGATTTCAATACTAGGACATATAGCTTATAGCTGGTGCTAAACTTTGCTTTTATCACCTTCTAGTTTTTTTTAAGCTCTTTGAAAGGAATAGAAAAGGACAAACTATATATAGCCTTATTATCTCACCACCTATTCTGACTCAGATTAATTTGTAGCTAGAAGCAAGGGAGGGCAGTGCAATAACAAGTGAAATCAATAGGTTCAGTTGCACTTTAAAAGGAGGCTACAGAATAGCTGATATTGATTACTGAGGGTGAAAGTTTTGACTGAAAAAAAGGGCTAGCCAGTAACTTTGGTAGGACTGAAATTCTTAAACAGTTTTCATTGAGATGACACAGAAAGTTGATCTGTTCCCATTAAAACAGACACTGTATCTGGAAATGATATGGGTAGTATCTGGTGACATACTTTGGGATAAACTTATTTTTAATTTTCCTATATATAAGCTAACATGAAAGCTGGTGACCTATTCCAAAAGAAAAAAAAAGTGTGTGCATGCACGTATGTGTGTGCATGTGTGAACGCATGTTCATGTGTGTATCTGTATCTGTGCATGTGTCCGTGGAAAAAATACCATGGGCAAAATATCTATCTACTTTTGAATGGCACACTTAGTACCATCCAAAAGTAATCAGGAGTAAAGATCATTCTGGCAACTGTCAAAAGCTTATAGAAATAAAAATATTAGTATTGACAAAACGTTATTCCGACATCAAGGTCTCATCAGCTAAAGGATAGGTTCTGAAACAACATTCCACATCATTGGGCCTAGTTGTTCCTCAGTTCTGTGTCTTCTTCCTTATCATCCCCATCTTAAAATGTGGTACTCTAGGGCTCAGGTTATAGAAGTCCTTCTCAACTATATGTACTTATTTCTTAACTTGTCTTATCTAGTCTCCTGACTTTAAACATCCTTTAAAGTTTTACAAAGTTTTATTTCTGGCCTTGATCTTTTCCCTGGGATTCAGAACTCATACAAAATTACCTATTTAACCTTACTTAACATTTCAGACATAAACTGAGATTCTTTTGCAGTATTCCTTGACTTACAGTAACTCCAGTCAGATAGTTACTTATGTCAAAAACCTCACAGTCATTCTTGACTCTTCTTTCTCCCAGACTTTCCAGCCAATCCACTAGAAATCCTTCATTGGCCTTCATAATGCACTTAAAATCTGACTACTCCTTAAACCTTGTTGGTACATTTGGTCTCAGTCCCTATCACATCTCTCATCAGTCCTATTCCTTTTTCTGTCTTCTCCTTTCTATAATCTATTATCCACTCACCTCCCTGAGACACCAACTGAACTGTAAGCTTGATGGTGTCACTTCCTTGCTCAGCATCCTCATATGGTTGCCATCTCCCTCGTGGTAAAAACCACAAAGTATATGATCACCAATAAAGTCAGTGCAGCACTGTCTCCCACTACTTTTCTGATAGATTCTCCTATTTTTCCTCCTCCTGCTCACTCTCCACAAGGCATAATGGTCTGCTTATTATCTTTAAGTTGTTTCTGAGTCTGAGCCTTTGCCCTTAAAGGTCCTTCTTACACACAAGTATCCACCATTCATGTTACTTCATTTTCTTCAGCTACCTGCTCAAATATTATTCTTTGTGTTCTGCTTCTCTTGATTATGTCATATAAATAGAAATCCCCCTGTATATTAGCACTTTTACTTTAGTTTTTCTTTGAAGCCTTTAATACTATCTGACATATATGTATCTGTTATTACTGTTTTCTGCCATTGAAACGTAAGTCTAGGGGTACAGGGAATTTATTCTGCTCAATGCTAAGTTCCTATTGTTTGGAAGAAACTAACCCATAATTTGTGCTCAGTAAATATTAAATGAATGACTGAGGGGATAAGAGGAGTAGTTAGATATGGCATATTCTCCTAACAGTAAAAGGGAAGGAGTCATGTTGGGGAGGGTGTCATTAGAAGGCATTTAATAGGATAGAAGCTTTAAACACCAGAATACAAAGAATGAGATTCTGGAGAAAGCCAATTATTTTAATCTACTTTACCATCAGCATTATTTAGTTTAATTTTTCTCATTTTTAATTGTGATAAAAAATCTAAAATGTGCCTTCTCACCCACCTTAACTGCAGTTTAGTAGTACTTATTACTACTAGCAGACCTTTCTAGAACTTTTTATCTTGCAAAACTAAAACTCTATACTCGTTAAATAATTCTCCACTTCACCCTCACCCTATCCCTCATTCAGCTTTCTCCACCACTTTACTTACCTTTCATAAGTGGAATCATACCATTTTTGTCCCTTAAGACTATCTTGTTTCAGCATAATATTCTCAAACCTTCCTTTTTTAAGGCTAAATCTCTTGTGTGACCACATTTTCTTTATCCACTTATCTGTCAATAGATATTTGTGCTATTACTACCTCTTGGCTATAATGAATAATGTCGTAGTGAAACTGGTATACAGATCTCTCTAATACCTGCTTCAATTCTTTCAGGTATACATTTAGAAGTATGATTGCTAGATCATATGGTAAACCTATTTTTTGAGGAAGTTTCTGTTATGGTTTATATCTAGATGTTTCCCCAAAGCCACACACATTCATAGATGGGACTTGGAGGAGGTGACTGAATCATGTGATATTTATCACTGGATTGTCCACTGCCAAGTTTTTAGCTGGTGTGATGTTAGGATATGAAGTTCGTGGGAAGAAGTGGGTTACTGTGGACATGGTCCATGTCTTACTTTTCTCCTTGCTTAGATAAAATACCTGACACCCAAAGTTGAAGTGTAAAAGGTTAAGGAAGTTCATAGCCTGTAGAGGTTTCAGTCCATAACTGGGTGGCTCCAAGAAAGAGTGGTTTCCCAGAGAAGAGGTCATGGTGGGTAGAAGATAGCAAAAGCAACAAGGGAGGAGACAAGACTTTTTCTGCCCCTTACATTATTTAAAAAAAAAATTAAAGAGAGTATAAAATAGTATTTAAAAATTGTAAAACACACAGAATTTCACGAAGTAAAATAATATAAATTTTACAGTATTTGCTGTATTACACAGTGTTATCTTTAAATTACTTGTTCATATTACCAGATATGCACATGCAAAATTGGAAAAATGAAAAAAAAGAAGAAAGAAGAGAGAAAAAGGAAAAAGAATTGAAAAAAATAAGACAAAACAGATTAAGGATTAACTTCTCCTTTCCATAGACCAGCAGAAATTCACAGTAGAGTTGTGCAAACCATCCTGCTTTCATACATAGACATATTTCTTTCCTCCCACTTCCTCTCCTGTCCTTCTCCTCAACTCAGTAATTCCTTCCTTTAGAACAGGTTCATTCCCTTTTCCCAGTATCCATTATATCCTTCAGATTTTATTTTCTCTTTCAGGTTCTTACACTAAGGAGACAATACAGTATTTGCACCTGCAGGTTTGATATATTTCACTTAAGAGTATGTTTTTTGGTTGCATCCATTTATCAATAAAAGCCTTAAACTGATCCTTTTTTTATAGCTGAACAATACTCTATTGTGTAAAAATACCACATCTTCTTTATTCATTCCTCAGTTAATAGGCATGTGAGATGCTTCCAAGATTTAGCTATGACAAATTGTGCTGCTATAAACATGGGTGCACATATATCACTGTGATATGAGGTTTTCAGTTCTTGTGGAAAAATGCTCAGAAGAGGAATAGCTGGCTTGAATGGGATCTCCAATCCTCACTTTTTAAGAAATCTTCACACTGATTTCCATAGTGGTTGTACCAGTCAGCACTCCCAACAGTGGAGAAGGGTTCCTTTTTCCCCACAGCCCCTCCAGCATTTGTTATTGGTTGACTTCTTGATGTTAGCCATTCTTTCTGGGATGAGATGGAATCTCAGGGTTGTTTTGATTTGCATTTCATGAATGGCCAATGATGTTCAACATTTTTCATATAATTATTTGTCATTTGTATTTCTTTATCTGAGAAGTATATATTCATCTCAGATGCCCATTGTTGGATTGGGTCTTTGAATTTTGGAGGTCTGATTTTTAAAAATTCTTTATATGTTCTATTTTTTTTTTTTTTTACAATTTTATTGAGAAACAAATAGCAATGAGACAGTTTCAAAACTGATTGGTAGGACAGTTTGAATAATTAATACATTTCATATTGTTGTCTTCTTAGTGGTTATTCATAGTTCAAGATGCAGACATGATATCCTGTCCAAAAACACTATTAGAACAACTCTTTCTATTCGTTGAATTAACAGAAAGTAGCTGTATATCTATCCTAAGCATTTTGAATATACAGATACAAAATGGTCCTTCATTTGTATCCCTTTTTTAAATTTTGTCAGAGAAGGGTATTACATTGTCATTTAAATATTGTAGGTGCGTGAATTCAGCAAAATATTCCAATACAGTCCAGTAGTCCATAATAGTAGTGTGTTTTCCGTAGGACTGGCAATGTCAAAAGTTGTTGACTTAATCCTTTTACAGCTCAGCATATTAATATGGCTTTACTTTTTATACTTCATTTTTATACTTTTCTGCTGAATGGTTAAGACTAAGATAAAGCAAGAGCTATATAACAAGCAATGTAACTTTTGTATCTGACAAGGTCAGTCAAATCCCCTCAGAATTTACCCTGAAACCCTGTATTGTAGTTTGTAGATCCTTTGTCAGTGTCAGCCATGTGGATGAGTTATGGCCATTGCTTGACCAATTTGCTTTCTGTGAAAGCCTGAGAGAATGTTTTCTCCCCATGTGATGCTCCTTAGACACACTCTACATCATTGATCACTTTCCTCTGTGGCCCCATAATCTCCTTGATCAAAAATTTGGGACACAACTGAATTACATGATGTTACAAGCACAGGTTCTCCTATGTCCTGAATTCTCACTGATGTTGAAAGGCTAGGGCCAAAATATTGGCTGTCCTTGCAGCCCTTCTTTTCTCTAATTTCTGGTCTGCAAATTTAGGTTGTTAACTCTCTAAAAGAGAAGCTTATTATTATTACTCTTTATATAGTCTAGACAGATGGACTTTGTCACAGAAACAGTTGTTTCCCCTTATATTATATGCAGGCTACCAGCCCTAGAGCCAGTGTAGCACTCACACCTTTGATCCTAGCCAGAACTGTCAAAACTATCAGTGGATTGATTTACTAATGAAAGATCTTTAACCTCAGCAAGACACAGTCTAAATTCAGCCATCTCTGAAAGCCTGTGACCCCTGATGACTGCATGAAGCTTGGGGAAAGGGTTCATATAGACACAAGCCATAGTAGCCTGGATGGGTAGGTAGGTAGGTAGGTTGGATTAGATAGATTGATAGACATAGATATCACTCCTTTTCCCTTGATCCTTTGCTGCTCCCCTCCTGCCTGGCTTTTTGTCCTCTGCCATGCTGCCCTGCCTGGAAGCCAGCCAACTATGGACTCAAACCTCTATAAATTATGAGCCAAAATAAACCATTTCTTCTTTTACTTATGGTTGTCAGGTATTGTATCCCAGTGATGAGAAATAACTAAGATACTTCCATGCCACTTTTTGTAGGGGCTAGGATATTTTACATTCCTACCAGCAGTGCTCAAGTATTCCAAGTTTTCCATCTGTGTGGCAATATTTGGGGTTTTTGGGGTAGTGGTCATCCAAATGTGGGAGTTGATATCTCATTGTGGTTTGAATTTGCCTTTCTTTCTAGTAATTAGAAATGTTGAACATCTTCCAGATATTTATTGGTCATCTGTATATCTTCTCTGGAGAAATGACTATTTGGATGTTTTACCTATATTTTAACTGTGTTATTTGGTTTCTTGTTGTTTGAGTTATGTTTTAATGTGTCCTGGGGCAGAGCTGGCATGGAACACTGGGGAATGAACCCAGTTCCCTGTGTCTGCCTAAGCAGGTGCTTTAGTCCACTAAGCTATCT
>NW_004524691.1:7778103-7789781 GCF_000260255.1 Octodon degus | reverse complement strand
GGCTGGCTGGCATGTGGTGCTGGGGGATTGAACCGCGGTCTCTGTGCTTTGCTAAACTTATTCAAATAGGTGCTTTAGACCACTGAGCCATCTCACCAGCCCCTCGTCTCTCTTTTTTTAACATTATAATTTTTTTTTTGTTTTAAAGAGAGTATAGCAATAACTGATATGACATTAGAAACAATCTAGTCCATGGCATGCTCTTAAAATAGGCTAATTAGCTTGTGATTCTTAGAATAACAACTTACAGAAAAATTAGTTACTATACTTAATCAGAAATTTGTTTCTTACAGAACATTTTGCATCTTAAATTTGAAGTAAATTCAAACCATGTTCCAGAAATGAAAATTTTTTAAAAATTACTTTTATTGAGAAACAAATAGCAATGAGACAGATTCAAAACAGGTTAGTGGGACAGTTTCAATAATTAATACATTTCACATTGTTGACTTCATAGTAGTTATTCACAGTACGAGATGCAGACATGATATCCTGTCCAAATACTATCAGTACAAATCTTTCTTCTCATTGAGTTAAATAAAGTAGCTGTATATCTACCCTAATTATTTTGTATATACAGATACAAAATGATCTTTCATTTATATTGCCCTTTTTCATTCAGTTTTGTAAAAGATGGGTATTCCATTGCCTTTTAAATATTATAGATGTGTGAATTCAGCAAAGTAATTCAATACAGTCCAGTAGCCCATAATAGTAGTAGGTTATCTGTAGGACTGTCAATGTCAGAAATGGTTATGGGACCACAGAGGAAAGTGATTGATAATGGAGGGTGTGCCTAAGCAGAGTCACATGGAGAGAAAACATTCCCTCAGGCAAAATCACAGAAAGCAAATTGGTCAAGCAATGTTCATGACTCATTCACATGGCCGACACTGACAAAGATCTACAGTCTGAGGTACAGGATCTCAGGAAAAATCCTGAGGGAATTTGACTGATCTTATCAGATCCAAAAGCTACAACTCTTGTTGCATAGGTCTTGCTTTATCTTGGTCTTAACCATCCAGCAGAAAAGTATAAAAAAGAGGTATAAAAAGTAAAGCCATATTAATATGCTGAGCTGTAAAAGGCTCAAGTCAACAACTTCTGAAATAAAATTCTTAAGGAGAGTTTAATGTCCACCTAAATCTTTGGAGATAGTATCAATACTTCTTCAATAACCTGATGCTCTTAACATTCCCCTGCAAAAAGCAACAAGGGTAAGTTTTAACCTGATCATTGACAGAGTAAAGAGGATTTAGTAAGTATACCTTTTTTTTTGGAGGGGGGGCGGGACCGGGGATTGAACTCAGGCCATTGTGCTTGCCAGGGATGAGCTTATTCCACTGAGCTATCTCCCCACCCCATAAGTATATCTTTGAACAACATAAAGTGTTACAGAAGACAAAAATCCAAAGATTTAATAAAAAATGTACTTTTTACACAGTGAAACTGAGGGACAGTTTCTAAAAATGATTCTGGTGATCCTGGGATCAATTAAATGATTCTATCTAACTTGGTGTATTTCTCTGGTATATCTTTAAAATTACCCCACTAAGAATGTATTTTTAAATTAATAAGACAACTTTATTGAACTAAAAACTGGCATACCACACAATCCACAAACTTAAAACGCAAGATTCAATAGATTCCAGCATATTAATAGAGTTGTATAACTATAATCACAATCAAATTTAGGTCATTTTCTTTATCCCAAATCAAAACACTCTGGCCTCTAGCCATCATCTCCTAATACATCTCCCCTAAAATCTAGGCAACCACTAAGCCACTCCATCCTCATAGACTTTCTCACACTACAAAGTGATTTTTTTTCTTCAAAATAGACCATGCTCAAAACAATAAAAAGATCCCCAAATATCCAAGGAAATATAAATCCTATAAAATGACCTCTCAAACCACACTGGATTGAAAACAGAGACTGACAACAGAAACATACTTAGGGTATAATTACTCTTTTCTTTCTTTCCCATTAAATTTTTCCTATAAAGGAAACTCTGTGACGTTCAAGCTTGTGTATCTGATTTACTTCACTTAATTATATGGTCTCAAGGTACTTCTATTTTTCTACGAATGCCTCACATTAATATTTCTTAATGCACAGTAGTAATCCATTGTATATAAATACCACATTTCCTTTATCCATTCATTAGTTGAAAGGCATACAGGCTGATTTTAAGTTTTAGCTCTGAATTGTGCTGCTATAAACAAAGGAATACATATATCATTGTAGTATGATGTTTTTAACTCTTACGATGGTACCTAAAATTTTAGGGGACTATCTGGGTCAAATCAAAATTTTATTATTTAGCTTTTTGAGAAATCTCTATACTGATTTCCACTCCCACCAACAAAGAAGAAGGGCTCCATTCTCTCGGCAGCTTCCCCAGCTTTTGTCATTAGTTGATTTCTTAACAAGAGACATTCTTTCTGAGCTGAGGTAGAATTTTTAGTGTTGTTTGAATCTGCAGTTTTTGAATGGCCAGTGATGTTGAACATTTTTCCATGTATCTATTGGCCTGTATTGTATGTATTTCCTTACGAGAAGTATCTACTCATTCCAGATGCCATTTTTTAATTTTCTTTAAATTTGGGGGGTTCTGAGTTTTTTGAGTTCTTTGTATATTCTAGATGGTAGTTCTTTAAGGAGTAGCTAACAATTTTTTTCTCATTTTGTAGGCTGTCTCTTTACTCCATTTGTGATTGCCTTTGTTGTGTAAAAGCTCTTAAATTTAATATGGTACCATTTGTTGATTCTTACATTTCTTGTGCAACTGGAGTTTTACTCAGAAAGTCTTCACCTACTCCTATGTTTTTGAGAGCTTACCTATTTTGTCTTCTGGCAGATTAAGTGTTTCTGTTCTATTACTGTAATCTCTGACCCATGTTGATTTTCTCTTAGTGTATGTTGAGAGAGGTATGGTTCAATTTATCTTCTAAAGGTAGCAATTAGAATTAAGCTGTACATTCTCTTTGGATTCTGGGAAGTATATTTCTTTTTTTTTCTTTTTTGCTCCAAATGCCTTCAGGGCAGGTTTGGCTGGCTTGAGTTGTGGGGATCACAGCAACCTGAGCCTGACTGCTTTGTTGAAGCAGCCACTTAAAGAACTGAGCTAAGGGGCAGGCCCCCTGGGAAGTATATTTCTGATGAACCCCAGACAATACTTCTGCTTTGTTCTTGGTGAAGTTCTGAACACAGAAAAATGACCTAAATTATAGATGCATATGTCTGAGACACCAGCATCATAAACTACACATGCTAGGTACAGCTACTGAGAGTCATTAAGTGATCTCAATTGAACTCTTAGGGATTATAGGAAGATATGTCTTTCCTGGAGACAGAATGAGAGCATTCACATCGCTCCATTTAAAAAAAAATTTATGCCAGCCATATCAACACTCTCTTAAGAGGGCATGGAGAAGCATTCACAGGAGCAAGGTGAGAAGGCTAAAAGGAGAATAATAGACATTGGTTGAAGCAATACTCTGGGAAGCAGCACTCTGGGAAGCAATGACTGGGTTTAAAAGGTTCACATTTTCCTCAAGTTGGTACTCATGGTATAATTATCTGGATTCACAAATATATGTTACAATATACAGGCAGATTAGAGTGAAATATGGCTTAGTAAATGCAGTGATGATATGGTCTTTATGCCTTCTTAGACTATTGGCTCTGAAATCCGACAGTCTTCAAATGGGTTGGTCCTGTGTAAGTATTGTGACTTTCAGACCTTTCTAAGTCTCTTCCCCTATAAAAATGGACATGTTAATTGTTCCTTTTTCATAGGGCATTTATAAGAATGCAGTGAGTTACTGTAGGCAAAATGCAAAAAGTAGTACAAAAATCTATTATTAGCATTTCTACATTTTGCCCCATATTATACCAAACTTAACAGACTTTCTAATAAAGCTAGTACATTTATTTATTCTTGTTCAATTTCCTAAAATGTCATGTAGTGGCTCCAACTCTCACCCAGATAGCTCTTCAAAATGCCTATCAGAAATCTCCCTCAAGAAAGTCCTTTTGAATTCTGTGACCCTAATGAAGGTGATGATAAAGGAACTTTTATTACTTGCTACAGAAAGTAAAAAAATAAAGGAGTAAAAGGGGGAGAGAGGTATGAGAAAGACAAAAGTAAGAATCACATAGGATTAAATAACTTTGTGGTTTTTGTCCTTATTTTATTAATTTATATATACTTTTTGCTCGTTAGCCAGTAAATAGATACTTTAGCACAGGTGTTAATAAATACATTGGCCAGCAAGGCACAGATGCTAAATAATTAGGACAGATGCTGGCTGTAAACAACTGGAACAGAGACCCTGGAGTGAAAAATCAATCCTCTTACGCCTAAGTGTGGTGTTTGTGATCATTTCAATTTTGGACACTTTCAGGTTGTTGTTTTTATAGTGGAAATTAGAATATGGAAATATCTTCCACCAAAGAGAAAGGTTCCCTGTAAAGCTATTTGTTTTGAATACCAAAGTTAGTTGTAAGGGGCCGGGAAGATGGCTCAGTAGAATAAGTGCTTCCCTGGCAAGCACAAGGGCCTGAGTTCAATCCCTAGTTCTGGAAAAAAAAAAAAAAAAAAAAAAGTTAGGTGTATATTAAAAGTAAGTTGTATAATTGGAGCTTTTAATTATATATTATTTCCTTGTATTATATTTTCCATACAAGCTGTATGTTACTCTGTTCTTAGTTTTTTTCATCAAACCTATTTCTTTGTGTATGACACTGGGATTCTGTCTGGCATGGTTCTCAGCTAAATCCAAATCTCAGGAAGTTCTTTAGACCCTACATAATTTTGAGACAGTTAAAACAAACTGTCTTTATTCAATGTAGAAGAAAGGAAGCAATTTATAACAGTGCGAAAAGAAAACTGCAAAATTTACTTTTCCTGGTGCTTATTTATGAAACTGACATCCTTCACACATCCAACACCACACCGATATCATATTATCAAGAGTATTTCAGAGCGAAGGTTAGGTGAGCCACAAAGACCTGGAGTTTTTCAGTCTTGCTCAGGACTGTGCTAACATTTTCCTTAAGATGAAAATAAGTTACTTATCAAAACCAATCTATACTTAAATAGCCATGACTGACATGCATACAAAAAATGATTTTCTAATCTATTTTCCTATGTTACCATCTACCATCTACATTTTTGCTAGCAGCATTTTCATTCTCCCCTTTACTCAAGGTCAAAAACTCAAAAGTCATCTACAGTGGAAATGTAACATACTTTGGAATATCTTTATTCTTTTGCTCACAGGTAACTTTGTATTAATCAGGACATTTTGTTTTGTCTTGATAAATCAAAAAAAAAAAAAAATCTAGTTCTTTTCTTTTTTTTGCGGAGCCAGGGATTGAACTCAGGCCCCTGCACTTGCCAGGCAAGCACTTATTCAACTGAGCTATTTCCCCGGCACTATCCTTATTCTTTTAATAACCCACAGGAGGCAAAATCTACCTCTTGGTACAGAAACTGAAAAGTCTAGATTCTCACTTTACCAGCTTTCCTTGCAAAATAGGATAGACTGCATGCCCTAACCTGGAAATTGAGAACTAAAGGTGAAAAGTTGCAGGAATGGGAAAGAACTTTTTTTCTTCTTTTGAGGCAGTCTTCGTGATAGGAGTATATTTAGCTTTAAAAGAAATTGCCAAGCTGCCTCTAAAGTTGCTGACAATTTTGCTTGCTGCCACCAATTAATGAGAGTCATGGTTGTTCCACATCTTCACTAGATTTTTTTTTTTTTTATTTATCAAGACAAAACAAAATGTCCTGAATAATGCAAAGTTACCTGTGAGCAAAAGCTGTCTAGATATTCAAATATTTTTCCCTGTTCATCATTCAGTCAGTCATTAATTCACTAAGTCTCCAACCAAAGCCCTTCTAATAGTATAATAAGCTATGAACTCATCAGTGGATTAACCCCTCATGAGTAGAGCACGCTCTTAATCCAATAACCTTCCCAAAGCCCCATCTCTTAACATATTAGGCATTCAGGGGACATTTTAAATTTAAACCATAATAGCTACCTAAACTCTCCTTAGAGTTTCCTACGAAAGCTTAATTGACTTTGTGAAAGCAGCAGATTTAATGTGCCATATATAAACCATTACCATCTTTCTTTTATCTAAAAAGATTCTAGGTTCTAACAATACTTTCCATTTAAAAATGGGAACAGTCGTTCTCAGTATTTTGACTAAAAACCATTCAAAATGGATTTAAAAAGATTTATATCTCTTACCTAAACTTAATCCTTCACTTTATTTCAGACTCTAGAGGACTATACTGAATGAGGGTGTCTGAATGTTTATGGGGGCATTTTTGGTTGTCACAATAACTCTGGGTGCAACCTGGGATTTATTTGGTATGGGTCAGGATAGTAAGAGATTTTGGAATGTAATGCACAGACCTACAAAACAGAATATTACCACATCCCATGCAACTTTCAAATAATAGGGGGGAAAAATCCTGTTTATAATCACATGAGCCATCTGTTCATGTGTAAACAGTTTTTTGAATAACCTTGTTATACATTGAATTTTGCAGATATAAAAACTATAAATTACAGGGAGGTTGCACTTTTGTTGTGTTTAGAATTTTATAGTTATTTGTAGCTTGGAAAATCATTTTAATAGTACTATCACTCACTTTGAGTAGTTAAAATCATCCAACTGTCAATCTGTATTTGTAACTGTTGTACTTATGGGATACTATCAGCATTTGAAGGCAAGAATCTAAAACTCATGATAATTTCTAACATCTGAATATTTTATGTTATATTTAATATTATGATGTATTACTTTCTCTGTTTTCCCTTTTATATTGTTAGCGCACCTCACTGAAGTTTTGAAACATTATAACTAGTGGGAGTTATATTATCTATGATTATTACTTCAGAATGATAAATAAAAATATTTGGTATAAAAACAAATTGTTAGGGGCCAGAGTGATAGCTCAATAGAATAAGCACTTGCCTTACAAGTGCAAGGACTGGAGTTCAATCCCCAGTTCTGAAAAAAAAAATTGTTGGTTCTGTAAGTATGAGAATTACTACTTTAGAATAGTGGTAGACAAAATATAACACAAATTATTCTAAGACTTTCCACTACAGAGGAACTTATTGAGTCAATTATCATACTTGTCTTATCATATGTGGTACTGTAAAAATTAACAAAGATGAAGGAAAAATATACAGATATTGATTTTTAAAAAGTGGGAGCTCCACATCACTAGCCATCTGTGAAATGCAAATTAAAACAACATTGAGATATTATCTCACTCCAGAAAGAATGACTATCATAAAGAAATCAACCAACAACAAATGTTGGAGAGGCTGTGGGGAAAAAGGAACCCTTCTCCACTGCTGGTGGGAATGTAGACTGCTGCAACCGTTATGGAAATCTGTGTGGAGACTCCTTAGAAAACTTTGACTGGAAATCCCATTTAAACCAGCTATTCCTCCACTGGGAATTTTCCCGGAGGATCTGAAAACATCAAACATTATATCATAGTGATTTATGTGTGCCTATGTTTATAACAGCACAATTTTTGATAGCCAAATCTTGGAAACAACCAAGATGCCCATTACCTGAGGAATGGATGAAAAAGGTGTGGTATTTTTATGCAATGGAGAATTACTCAGCTATAAAGAATGATAAACTCGAAGCCTTTATATTCAAGTGGATGCCACTATACTCATAAGTAAAATAAACCAAACACATATGTGTAAATATCGTATAGCCTCCCTAGTGTAAGAACTCAAAAGAAGAAAGAAATACAAATAAAAAGGTATAACACAATTAAAAGGAAAGAGAGAACCTAAAGATTAAACAACAAAGAGAGGGCAAGAAAAGCTAGGAAACATGACAGGGGCAAAACCATACATTTATATGCATAAGATGCTTAAGGCAATGATCCTGAGAATCTTCAGCAGGTTTTTGAAACTAGAAGTTAATTGGTAGGATCTCACGCTGACTAACTATATATGCTGATACCTGTTAACCAAGCAACTGCACTGAAGATAGCAATGTGTAATATTAGGGTCATGCTTGGAATGCCTGTCATTCTGGTCTTCTAAATACGGACTGCTTCTCAGGTCATATAAATTACTGCTATAATGCTCCTCAAGTAAATGTTTGTTTAAAAAACAAGGGGTAATAAACAAAAACAAGCGAGAAGAAAAAAAAAGTCATAGGACTGTCTTATTGCTGTATATGGTTAGATCTCTAAATTTTTGTGTAAAAATATGTAATGGTTTATTCCTATTTTTTTAAATATCTTTTGTATTTTCTTGTCTTTTTTTCTTCACATTCTGTATGGATTTAAAGTTTAGCATATCAATACTTGATAGAAAATACCTGTTCCATGTTATGTCTAAGATGCTTGATATTCAGACAAACAGTTAGATTAAGCTCAACTGCCTATGTTATAGGGTAATATCATTAAGCTTCTCTTCTAGAGGGTTAACAACCTAAGTTTGCAGACCAAAAATTAAGAGGAAAAAAAAGGGCTGCAAGGACAGCCAACATTTTGGCCCTAGCCTTTCAACATCAGTGAGGACTCAGGACATAGGAGAACCTGTACTGTAACATCATGTAATTCAGTTGGGTCCAAATTTTCTGATCAAGAAGATTATGAGGCCACAGAGGAAAGTGATCGACGATGCTGAGTGTGACTAAGGAGAGTCACATGAACAGAAAACATTCTGTCAGGCTTTCTCAGAGAGCAAACTTGTCAAGCGATGGCCAATGACTCATCCACATGGCTGACACTGACAAAGAATCTACAAACTGCGGTACAGGGTTTCAGGGTAATTCCTGAGGGGATTTGACTGACCTTGTCAGATAAAAAAGTTACATTTTTTGTTATATAGCTCTTGCTTTATCGTGGTCTTAACCATCTACCAGAAAAGTATAAAAACGAGGTATAAAAAGTAAAGCCATATTAATATGCTGAGCTGTAAAAGGATCAAGTCAACAACTTCTGACACTGCCAGTCTTGTGGATAATCCACTACTATTATAGACTACTGGACTATATTGGATTATTCTGCTGAATTCATGCACCTACAATATATGAATGGCAATGGAATACACATTTCTGACAAAAGTAAACAAAAAAGGGAATATAAATGGACCGTTGTGTAGTGGAAAAAATATAAATATATATCTGTATATATAAAATAGCATAAATATACAGTTACTTTCTCTTAGTTCAAATGAGAAGAAGGTTTTGAACTAATAGTGTTTAGACAAGATTATCATGTCTGCATCTTGTACTAGGAATAACTACTACAAAGACAACAATCTGCAATGTGTTAATAACTGTAACGGTATTACTAACCTGTTTTGAAACGTTTTCATTGTTACTTCTTTCTCAATAAAATTATTAAAATGTAGGGAAAAAAAAAAGTGGGACTTCCATATGAAGCACTGAAGTCCTTTACCCTCAGGTTTTCAGGTTTTCCTGATGGATTGTTCAGCTTCTTCCTCTTGCCATGAGACATGAATAATATCTTTAATCAAGATTATTGGGGTTTGTATCAGTTGGTTACAGTTTGAACTTTTCTACAGAAGAATTGCTCCCCTGCTTTATTACAATTTCTTTCTAGTTAAGATTTTGATTACTAGAGTATTATAGTGATCTTAAAATCTGCTGCTCATGATATACACAGAACCAGTTTACAAAATTACAGATATTTCATGACCTTATCTCAAGCACAAAATGCCACATAGATATCTTTGGGTAACTACCCTACTAGTGTAAATTCTATGTAAGCAGAGGAAGCAGGTCACTAGAGTATAAATGGTGGCTCCCCGAAAACCTTTGGTAGCTAAAGGCAGGATATTCTATTCTCGTAAGCTGCTCTGATTCACTCATAAAGTCATTTAACTTCTCCATGAATTAGTTTCCCTAAGCAGGAAAGATTAGAAAACATTCTATTTCTTGTTTAGTGCCTGTTAGAGCAGCATATAAACCAAAATTAGGACTATATTTCTCCTTTGTTTACTACCTCCAGATACTCAGAGAAAAGAGTTCATTTAGTGTGGCTAGCAAACTAAAAGTAAAGAAAATCTGATATTTAACATCTGTTTCTACAAGGTGGAAATCTATAGCAGTTGTGAAATGTTTTCATCACTTCATTTTTTAATTTTTTTTGTACTTTTAGTACAGGGTCTATAGGATCCCAGATACACAGATTGGACTCGTAGTGATTCTCTTGTTTTCAGCCTCCCAAGCACTGGGATTACATGGCATGCCACCATGCTCAGTCTCAATCATCATCTCAGCACACCCCAGGGGCAGGGCCAGCATGGCACACCAGGGATCGAACCCCTGGTCGCTGAACTCTGCCTAAGCAGGCACTTTAGTTTCCCGAGCTATCTGGCTGGCCCTCTATCACTTTTTGATTTTACTCAAGGTCAAACTTCATTTCTAGAAGAAGGTTGGTTTTCTGATATCATTCACTAACTCCTTAACCTTACTGTTTCCAGGCCACATCTTCCTACAGATGTCATGCAAACATCAATAATTCAAATTTTACATTTTTAATAGAACTTGTGCTTTTAGCTGCTCCTCTGAGTATTTCTCCAAGCTGGTTAGGGATGCCTGCCCAGAGCTTCAGCCATCCCATGGCATTTATCACCTTATTCTCTCTTGCTCAGATTATCTCTACTCACCAAACTGATTCTAAAATGTTCCCCCAAGGTCCCATGTGTTCAGACATGGGGATGATTTTGAAAGGCATTTGAATCATGAAGATGCTATACCTACCAGTAGATTTATCCATGGATGATAAATCAATATGATTTATCTATTCATAGCTAAATAGGCAGTTAGAAGGTAGAGCTGATTAGAGAGGTGTGTCACTGGAGAATGCCTTTGAAGGATCCTTTGTTAAAGAGGATCTGCCTCCCAGGGAGAGGAAAGTGATGTAATGTGTAAGACTATTGCCACAATGACAGAACCAGGTGAATCAATCCATAGAATGACCGAGCCAATCAGATTCCCCAGTTTAAGAATTTAAACTAAGAAACAAACTAAAGCTGATAGCCTAGGGTAACAAAAAAAAAAAAAAAGAAGAAGAAGATGACTAGAAATGCTTCGATACTCCTCCCTCAAAGAGGTAAATCATATTTCTGCCCTTTCCTCTTGAATCTAGGCCGTTTTGTTGCTTCTACAAAAACTGTTGATATGCTACTTACCATTTAAGTTCAAAAAAGGCCAAAAAACTTCCACCTGGATCTCCAGGAATGCTCATTCTCTGGACATTAACGCTTTTTTTTTTTTTTTTTTAAAGTCTCCAATTAGTTGTTTTATTTTCACCTTCAAGGAGTTGTTTTCTAATTTTATTTATTTTTCATTAGTACATATTTGTAGCAGTGTGGAGCTGGTACATGTACATAACTTATCTTAATATTTTTTCAATATTTATATAGAATTCAAATTTTAATCATCTGACAAATGCCATAATTTGATTTTCATAGTTACTTTGTTTTTTTTCCCCATAATTTTATTGAGAAACAAATCGCAATGAGACCGTTTCAAATCAAATTGGTAGGACAGCTCCAATAATTAACACATTGCAAACTCTCTTCCTAGTGGTTATTTGCTGTACAAGATGCGGACATGATATCCTACTTACAAACACTAT
>NW_004524691.1:7759335-7771376 GCF_000260255.1 Octodon degus | reverse complement strand
CCATTGTTTTTATTTTTTTTCTTTAAAATAAAAATAACTGATGTCAAAAAAATTTAAAAAAAGGACCCAATCCACAAATGGAATATACATACATACATACATACATACATATGTTCAACGTCATGGGTCATCTGAGTGATGTAAATTAAAACAATGCTGAGATTCCATCTAACTACAGAAAGAATGGCTCTTATCAAGAAGTCAACCAATATCAAATGATAGTGGGGCTGTTGAGAAAACAGCTTTCCCAACTGTTGATGGGAGTATGGTCTGGTGCAACCACTGTGGAAGTGTGTGGAGAGTCCTAAAAAAACTAGGATTAGAGGTCCCATTTGACCCAGATATTCCCCCTTCTGTGCATTTTTCCAGAAGAATTATAAACATCACCATAACAATGTTTGTGCTAATAACATAGCACACCCATGCTTGCTTATAGCAGCACAGTTGATAATAGCTAAATATTGGAAACAACTCAAACGTCCATCAACTGAGGAATGGATAAAAATGATACGTTTTTTAAAAATATAATAGAGTACTACTCAGCCATAAAAAGGATAAACTGGAGATTTCATCCATAAGTGAATGGATGAAACTCAAGACCACATTCATAAGTTAAATATATCAGACCCACGTGTGTAAACATTATATAGTCTCACTAGCGTGAGAAGCTGAATAACTAAATAGAACCCAAAATATATAAATGATATTGTGAATTGGAAAGAAGTTGTTCAAAAGAAAAAGAAACTGTGATGGGGGAAAGGGAAGAGCAAGTGTAGTGAACTTCTAACTGGTGATCAACTTTTTACACCCAGCTGAATTAAACTAGTGTGGTGCTGGGTGCCGGATGCCTGGCTGAGGATTGTTGCCAGCATCCTAAAGGAGAAGCTGCTAAAATGCTGTCAGGCATGCTGTTTGGAGAAGCTGTTGGAGGCAGCTATTTCTCTTTCCCAATGAACTTCGGAGAAGCTTTGGTCCTCATCTTGAGCATCACTTCCTGGCTCCAGAGGGGAAGATGGTGCACTGCTCAGCCTCATGGAGAAGCTCATCACATTGATTTTCCTGATGGGAGCTCGGCTTTCCTCATCTCTGAAGAAGCTTGGGATTTCACTGTTGCTGAGATAGCTGTGGTATTTTAAGGGGAGCTCTGACGCTTACCTTGAGTGTTGTGTCCTAGCTCCAGTTCAGGTCCCTCAGCCTGTTAGCACAGATCCTTCATCCCGCTGGCATAGACTTCCTAGCTTTGCCCTCTGACCTTGGGCCTTTCCAGCACAGATTCATGAAGCAGACCTGTATGAGACTTTGTTGTGGGCTGTAGGCCTCTAGTTGGACTTGTGGGAGACATTGTTATAAGCTCTAGGTTTCCAGCTGGACTCATGTAGGATATCAGGATCCAGGCCCTCAGCTAGAGTCTTTAGTATTTAGTATGTGGATAGATTTCCTGCACTTGTATGTGATTCTTGGGTGATTCATTATAAAATATTATAAAATGTATAACTATATTGTTCCCCTTGCAAAAACACCAAACCATGACAGCAAGGGAAAAAGAAATTAAAAAAAAATATATATAATATATACTATATAATATATATTATATATATTAGTTACAAGTTATACTGTTAGTTTCTCTTAGTTCATTGAAAAGAAAGTTTGTGCTAATATTGTTTGGACAATATCTCATGCCAGTATCTTGAACCCTGAGTACTCTGACAATAACAATATGACATCAATTAATTACTGTTATTCTCCCATTATCTTGTTTTGAAATCCATTTCAGTTTTTCTTTATTTTTAAAATAAAGAAGTGTTGTTAGATTTGCACCTGCTAAGAGCTAACTAAGAAAAAGTTGAATTAAGTATATATCAAGTTTGGTTATAATAAAATATATTTATGTAGTGAAATGCTTCCTAGCAAGATTTCTCAGGCTTGTCAATGGGGAAAACTAGTTAAGACTCTGGCTGGTTTCAAGACCAATAATTACACTACTATACCATGCTGACTTTCACATGCTTGTCAGTCCACAAATGGCATTATGTTTCCTAACTTAAAACAGACTGTCTATCCTGAACCACTTACCAACTTTTGATACTGTCCTACCCACCCACCTGGCTGCACACCTCCGAGTTCCATGGCCTATCAGTGCTCCTTGTACACAATATTCCATCCAAACCAGATACTAGCATTTGCAGTTACACTTTTATTCTCCATTGACCTGAAACAGCCTCACTGTTACACCTCTACAGGTTCCTATAGATAATGACACTCAATAAAAATAATGAATTAGTTGCCTTCTACAAGGCCCTGCTTCATAAAGATTCTACCACAGTCATACTGGCAAGCAAGCTTTCACACATACTTGGAGGAACCAACTATTCCTAAACCACAGCAGTTATGCTGCAGCATCTCCTAATAGGTTTACAAGTCTTGGGTAAAAAACCCAAGTCAAAACTCCAAAGACTGGGCCACCCTGATAGCTCAGCGGACTAAAGAGCTTGCTTAGACAGACATGGGCTAGGGTGATCCCTGGCATGCTGTGCTGATTCCCCCCTGGGGGTGCGCTGAGATGACTGATTGAGACTGGGCATGGTGGCACACACCTGTGATCCCAGCGCTTGGGAGGCTGAAAACAGGAGAGAATCACTGCAAATCCGATCTACATAGTGAGACCCTGTAGACCCTGTACTAAATACAAAAAAAAAAAAAAAAAAAAAAAAAAAAAAGAAAAAAGAAAAAACCCAACAAAACAAACCTCCAAAGGCCACATGATAATCCTAGAGTAGTACCTCTTTCTTCCAAAAAGCTGTATGATTTCCAGAGTTCAACAACCTGATCTCCAGACACTGTGAGACAAACATGGAAGAGGATTGTTTTATGGTATACTAGACAAGCATGTGCTGTTTAATAGAAGTTGAATAGTTTTTACTGTATAATGTATCACTAAATATTGTTCCAACTACCACACCTGTCAAAGCTGTGAGATAGGTTTATGTGGGCTGATGTGTTCCTGAGAACCTTTTGTAGGCATCACCAACAAAATAAAAAAATACATTAATATTTAAAGAATATTTATCTTCTAAAGCTTAGAATGACTGTTCATGAATTCTAAGATGTTGATGAGAGAAAATAAAGATGAAAGGGCCATATTATTAATAAAAAATTTAAGAATATTTAAGCTCCTTGGCATAGCATACCAATTATTATAGATAAACAAATGATAATTTTCATTCATCAAATAATAAAGATATTTTTTAATAAACAAGCTTTATTTATAAATTTAATCAACATACAAAGGTACTTTAAAATAACCTCGAAAGAAGACAAATGACTCAAGCTAAATACTTTAAAGGTTATTTGAGAGAATTCTACTGATTGAAGCTGCCAGTAAACACATTATCTATTTAATAGAAGAAAAAAGCACATATTTTACTAGTCACAAAGAACCAGAGGAAAACAAACTTCCAATGCAATGAGAATAGAAGTTTTCAAGTTTTAAGCCTTGGGTTTAGAGAGTAGAAAAAAACATTCATTTGAGCTTCAGTACAATATGTGATGGGACACTGCCTAATATGTCAAAGCTTATTTGACTGGTATTCTTTTCTATACTTTCATAAGAAAACTATTTGTTATGCTGTTGAAATTAAGCTTGCTTTTCAGTTTTTTTTTTTTTTTTCTGTAATGTAGCATTTCTCAGTCTTTTCTGTGTCCTGCAATCACTTGGCAAGCTTAAAAAAATATTCATGCCTGAGCCTCACTGCTCACAGATTCTGATTTAATCCATCTGATATACAGATAGGGTATCAGCCCCTTTACTGGTAGCTTCAGTCAGTAAAGTTCTCTCAAATAACCTTTAAAATATTTAGCTTGAGTCATTTGTCTTCTTTTGAGGTTATTTTAAAGTACCTTTGTATGTTGATTCTGATATATAGATAGGGTATCAGTCCCTTAAAGTGATTTTGATATGCTACAAATGTTGATAACTGTTGTCCTAAAGTAGGCTCTAAACTTTGTTCACACTTTGGGCCAGAGAAATTTTGTGTGGGGAAAAATTATGGAATGTTTAGCAGGATCCTTAGGTTCTACCCACTAGATACCACCAGCTTTTCTTCTAACTCCCCCTTCAGTTCTCCAACTGTTAATGTCATCAGGCACTCTTATGGGAGTACAGGTTCCCAAGGAAGTAGAGGTTCAAATCACTCTTGGTAGGGAACCACTGTTACAATGAACAGTATTATAGTAAAATGCTGAGGAGATGGCTCAGTAGAATAAGTGCTTGCCTGGCAAGTGCCAGGACCTGAGTTCAATCCCTCGTTCTGAAAAAAAAAAATTGTTTTCAGTGGTTGAAAATAATTTCTTAAAAATAAAAACAGAACAAAACAAAATCTCACTTTGAAGGGCCAGCCAAATAGCTCAGTGGATTAAAGTGCCTGCAAGCATGCACAGGGGGCTGGGGTTCAATCCTCAGGCCTGCTGTGCTGGCCCTGCCCCCAGGACACACTAAAACAGCAATTGAGACTGGGCATGATCAGGCACACCTTTAATCCCAGCTCTTGGGAGGCTGTAAACAGGAGAATAAGGAGTTCGATCTAGTAGTGAGACCCTGAACACCCTGTAGACCCTTCCCAAAAATACAGAAGAAAAAAATCTCACTTAAGACTGTAATAATTATGATCCAATGGGCACGTACAAACAATGCCTCGAGCAACCCACAGAAAGTAACCAAGTGACTCCAAATAGTTGGCTAAAAATACAGGAAAATGCTGAGAGTGTCATAAATTCAGTACAACTCCAAAGTGTTTAAAAATTAGCACAACTATAGCTAGTCGGGTTTTTTAGATTACAGGTGGATTTGACCACAACCGTCATATTTGACCTCATTTCTTTTTTTTTTTTTTTTTTTTTTTTTTTTGCTTTATAGCGGGATTTTGCAGTACCATACAGTATATGTATGTTGTTAAAATGACATAGGTTTTTTTTTTTTTTTTTTGGTGGAACCGGGGATTGAACTCAGGCCCTTGTGCTTGCCAGGGAAGCGCTTATTCCACTGAGCCATCTCCCCGGCCCTACCTCATTTCATTTTATAAAGCTTTCATATTATGAAAAAGACTGTTAAAATCTTATCAACAGGCTACTATTTTTAGACAAGCTCATTTTCTTTGGTGGCTGTGCAATACTGACTTTCCCTAGAGGGGCAGATTTATAAGGAGGTATCATCAACTGAAGAGGCTTGAAGTTATTGATATAATGGTAGACAGAGAAAATTAACATGCCTAATTGTACTTTGAGCCCTAGACCTTCCTATAGTTTCTTTATAAATATAATTATACCAGGCCCATATATTTTAAGGTAAGAGTTCAAAACAAAATTAGGCCTGCAAAGATAAATTTGGCTAAGTTTATTTCTATTGATGTGGGCCAGTGCTTTGCACAAGCAGAGTCTGGAATGTAAAATCAAACGCCTCTCTAATTCTGTGAGGGTATTTTCATTTTCTCTAGCTCTTAAATGCTTAATCTCAGATTGAATTTGCTATGAACCAGAAAGCAAATTACAATGAGCAGCAGGTTAAAAAGATACATATTCTCTCAAAATTAATTGTTTTTCAAAAAGACATTAAATCTAGCCACAATGACATAGTCCCTAGAAAATGGGGGGAGCTCACTTGCTAGTTCTAGCCACACTCTTATACTGACGCTAAAGACCTAACTGTTTATGCTGCTTCTTTTAGGAATAAAGAGCTGGAGATTAAAAATTTGGTTGAAAAGTAAAGGAAATAAAAGCATAGTAAAAAGTGAGAAACACAGGAAAGATATTCACTGACTTCCTTATTTTTGCTCCTTTACTCTTTGCCAATACAACAGAAATGGCAGCTAAGAGCAGTAAAAAATTATAGGAAACTTTTCTACTGAGGGCAACTACTGGGTCAAGTATTGAAAATCAAATATAAAAAACAATTTATCCAGTGGGCATGGCGGTACATGCCTGTAATCCTGAAAATCTAAGAGGCTGAGGCACTAGGATGTCAGGTGCAAGCCCACCCCCAGTAACTTAACAATTTAGCAGCGACATCGAGTCAAAATTTAAAAAGAAGTTTTAAGTGTTGGGGATGTAGTTTGGAGGAAAGGCCCTGGGTTAACTCCCCAGTGTTGTAAAAAAAAAAAATCTTATTATCCTACTTATCAATTTTAAGAATTAAAAGCTGAACAAGTCACAAATTATTCAACAAATACACAAACTAAAAATATGACAAATTTTAGAACATAGTTAAAGGACAGAGAAAAAGATGCAAAGGGAGTGATGAGAGGCAGATGGGGAAAGCAGTTGTGTGACTATTACAGAGCACACTAAAACAAGCTAAGATGTCTATGAGGTCACTAGGCTATATAATCCAATGAGATTGTACACAATGGTGATTGTGCATACAATCCATAGAGGACCTGAATATTGTTATGTGATATATGATTGTAATCCAGAGCTATCCTGATATTGGAAGGAGGGTGGATTACTCCATCTTTGGTTTTAAGAAAAGGGGGACAGGTACACAGTAATTTAAAAATGATGGGAAATGGTAATGGTAAGACAGAGTGAATGTAATGGGTTCAAAGTGGATACTTTTGCAGTGCAGCCTATAGTTACCAGCCTTCTTATAGTAAGAAGCTTTGTAGAAAGTTTCATGTAGAAAGAAATTGAAGTTTTCTGCCAAGAGCCTTGGGAGTAAGCTCAGAGACAGAACTTCCAGACTTAACCAATTAAGAATCTGCTGTCCCTGGCTGACAGCTTGACTATAACCTCATGAGAGAACCATCATGGATTCTTCACCTTCAGAAACTATTTAAACACCAAATTTTTGGTATTACATGGCAATAAACAACTAATAGCCAGATTAGAAAAGGTAAAAGCAAATAAATAAACATAGGAAAAATGAACAAATACACTGAACATAAGAATAGTTTTTCTATCCTGCAAAGGGTAAAGAAGAGGAGCCTGAGTAATTTTCAGGTTTCTGTTGCAATCTGGGCAAGACGTTAAATTATGTCAGGTACAATACAGGTAAATTTTCTCTACCATAAAAGGTTGGAAAAATACTCGCATGCACGATGCCAGAGGCATGCTAAGTTATGTAACACAAAGACCAGCCTTGTTAGGGTGTTTACTATATGTCCACCCTGTTCTGTGCATTATTTTTAATCCTAGTCAAAAGCCCCATCCGATCAGGAATCATTATGAAGCCAGCTGGACTTCAAAGCCTAAGTAAGCACTTTTTACTACACTGTAGTGCCTCACCAAAACAAAAACAGTAGATATTTTGTTATAGATCATGCGAGAGAAGATTGGACTAAAAAACAAACAAAAGCAGCAACTCAGGTAACATGTCAGACACAAGAAGAACAAACAAAAACAATCAACAGGAACTGAGATGGGAAACTGCTAATGCTCCATCATCATACTTACTCATGAATCATGTTCTCTTTCAGATAAACGTTTTTGTTTGCCTTATGGACAAACCCTGTCCTAACTCTATGACTAGCTTAGGCCCAGGGCATGAAGCTACCAACCACGTTATGGAAGGATCCCTGCCACATAGACACAGTGGCACAGGACTGACTCTGTCCTACTATTGACCTTATTTATCCTTGTCTGGTCTTGATGCTGAGTTCCTTTCATGACTTATTTTAAGGCTATAACACTTAAGGATGAAAAGATTTCTTGAAAGCAAAGAGAATGGCTTTTTGTTTTATTATATTCTATTTGCAGCAAAGAAGTTAAGGGAAATATATTAGGAAGGTATTAGTTTTATGTTTATAATTTTAAAAAGTTAAAAATATACGGAGAATGTTTAAATTGTAAAAATGTAGTAAAAGCAGTCAAGAAAAGGTAAGTCTCCTTCCTCAGCTTTTCCTTTCTAGAATAACCACTCTTTGGGTTTCTAATCTGTAGCAGGTAATTTTTTTTTATGTACATGGAAAAAGAAACCCAATTTGTAAGCTATATCTCACTGTGCCACCCAGGCTAGAGAGTCAGTTACATAAATTCATATAATGAACTATTTTGTTCCAAGCTGGAAATTTGCCCTGTTAAGCTATTACATTAAATGAAAGTCTTCCTTTCAACTTCTGTCAAGTGCAAGATTTTGTACAAATTTGTTAGAGTACTCTATATTTTGGACATATTCAAACACTATATAGGAGTTTTTGAAGCATGGAATAATGTATCCGCAGCTTTTATTGGTGGTCACTAATGCAAAAATTGATCTTAAAATCAAGTCACATGCATTTTCTATAAAGACTTTTAAAATTTTTAATTGCTGTGCTTGCCTGGGACACTGTCTTTGCACTGTTTCACACTCTCTTGGTCCCATCCCTTACTTTATAGTCACTGTGCAAAAACCCCTGAGTCTAGATGCAGGCTTGGTCTGAAGCATTTATCATGTGCTTTCTTCCCTGATGTTAAGGCATGGGCTGCCCACAGAATCCACTCAGCATTCAGGCATAGACAAACTGGTAGTGCAGGGAAGTTAATGTTAGCTGCCATTGACCAATATGGGTCCAGAACTCGCAGCTAAATGGCTAAAGGATACTATTCATTAGCTTCTTCAGAAGCTTAAGCACAGCTGTTGTGCTAGGGAAGTGGGTGCCTGTCAGAGCTTTCCCTTGTTCCCTACTTCATTCTCAACCTCCCTCACGCCTGCTCCCGTGGATCACATCCTAAATCAATGATGGTGAACTTTTCAGAGCTTCCCATGACACAAATGGCCTGCAGTGACATGCATACCATAGATTCACCACCACTGTCCTAAATCAACTATTTGTACTCAAACTTTTTGTTTGAGGTTATACTTTTGGGGAATCCAGGCTAAGCCATGTTCAATGTCTTATATACCAGGTATCTTAGTTCATAAACTTTAATGCTAAAAGAAAAGTTGTCTCTCTTGAAAAACTGTCTATTAAAATAGTGAGAACTTTTTAGTTACTAAGTTTCTCTTTTGCTCTGGCTGACAGCTTAGGGGAAAATTAGATGCTTACTTGAAGTATATCCTGTACTATATTATTGTCCTTGATTAACACATTTACTTCTTTCTCTTTTTATGGCTCTAGTTCTTATTTTTTTTTTTACTATACTATTATTATTGTAAATATGGCAAGTCTAACTTTTATGAAACAAGTAGGTTATAAATAGTAAAATGTAATTTGTTACTTCATTCGTGAATAAAATAAACTGAGATGAGAGAATGGAAAGTCCTCAGATATAGAAAAACAGATCTTACGAGATGAATTCACAGAGACAGTAGTCAAAGATTAGCAATAAATTCAAAGGTAGCACACTTCTAACTTAAAGCATCTGTCCCCACGTCTTAGATTTTCAGCACCAAGCTAGAATCCATTACATAGTAATGTTCGTGTTGAATGACCTGCAATTTCTAGTGATTCCTCCATAGTTGATATATTATTTCCTCAGATTGGTTATAAAATCACAAAAGCACATCCAGGACTTTCTGGAGAAAGTTACTAGAGAAACTCTCCATCAAACCAGCCTCATCAGCAATGGCTTAAACAACAGAGCATTGAGAGAAAGACATTAAAGAAAAAAATACAAGAAGTCCTTTGGGCAATAGAAGGTGAACTGAAAACACTAGCTTTCACAAGGCAATTTAGCAAATGACATTTCAAGGTCTAGTAAACCCCAAAGACTAAAATTCACACTTTGCAAAATGACATTAAACAGCAGTCCAACTGTGCCCCTGGTTACAGACCTTCAGGGTCTAAAAACCAACCAGAAGGTACATTTTGCCTACCTCTCACTACTAAAAGTAGACACTGAATATATTAGAAATTTTTGTATGTTAAAAATGATCCTGCTTTTCTCTATGAATGGAAAGTCTTACTATTAACTTGGGCTTCAAAAAAAAATAAATTTCAGCAAATTCTATTGAAGTTTCCAATTTGTTGCATTACTACAATTCTATAGAATTTTGGCTACAAAATCCCAACAGTACAGAAATAGAGTGAAAAAAGGATAAATATGGACAGCATTGGAATCCTGTCTCTAGGCAGATAATACACTCTGAATTGTGACCAGTTGGTACAATTATTTTCCTTAAGGTGAACACATTTTCTTCAATCCTTGCAATCAAATACTATTGCAGAGAAAAGTAGTAACATTACTTCCCTTGTAGCAAACAATTACAACTTGATTAGAAAGGTAAATACAGCTCTTGTTCAAGTGTTTTAATCATTGGAAGTGGTGCATCCTGATTCTAAATATCAATATTGGCATGGTTTCTAGTATTCTCTGCAAAGTTCTCTAAACTTTTAAATTTTATTTTGCTTACCATAAAATTTGGATCTATGGATTTTCAGAGTGGATATAAAGCCCTCCATTATGATGAAATTGGAGAGCGCGAGTTTTTTAGTGCTCACTTTTAATAACTCCCCATCAGATCACTTTTACAAGATTCAGTCTGAAGCATCACTTGTTCTATGTTGATCTCATATGCAAACAGGCAGTGCTGATGACATATTAATGTAAGCTAATTAAAATCAACTAATTAATATTAGTAGAAAAGCAACACTTGGAATATGGTAAGTGATGTTATGGCAGAGGGCAGGAATAGATCTGTGTAAATCACTGGAACATAACCACAGATGCAAAGAGGATGGAATAACATCATTAAAAGCCTGTCTTTACAAATGCAAATGACATTAAATCTCAAGACAAATAAACAGTTCAAGATTTACGGGTTCTTCTATGATTCTCTGATTAAAGAACTCTTTCCCAGTCTGCTATACTTCACATCTAAATGTCCTCCAAAGCCTCATGTGATCAGAGGTGCGGCTCTTGGAGGTGACTGGATTATCACTAGCTTAGTCTACTGATTCGATCATAGCTGGGAGTGATATTAGGAGGCCACACTGGTTGGCAGAGGTGGGTGTGGCTTAGGAGGTTATATCTCCTTTTCTCTTCCACAATCCCTCTCTTTCTTTCCCACTGTCTTCTCTGAGCTGTTTTCCATCTGCCATGCCCTTCTGCCTTGGAGCCAGCAGAATTGGACTGAAATCTCTACACACTGAGCCAAAACAAACCTTTCCACCTTTAATTTGTGGATATAAGGTATTATGTCTCAATGACAAGAAAGTAATTAAGATACAACCCCAAACCTAATTTCTCTCTCCTCTGTGTATCTGTTGTCCCCTACAACATGAAATCCACAGACCTGCAGTCATCTGTTCTCCAAACTGTCTCCTCTCACCTAACAGTGTATACAATGAACACACAGAGCACATACAAGTGTGAGCATGCAGCACACACCCACACCCCCCCCCCCACACACACACTGCATACAGGCATTGTGCATATATCCGGTACCTGAAATGAAGCACCATGTGGTCATTTAGACCTTTCTATTGGCAGGCACCATGTCTGGCTCATGAGTTGTCAAATAGTATTTACAGAATAAATCAATGAATGTACAATGAACTGAACAGAATCATACTTTGTTACCACTGGCAAAAAAACCTCTATGAAAACACCCACTCCAATGCTCTTGTTTTAGAATTGAAAACCCAAGCTCAAGAGTGCAATGTCCCACCCTATACACAAGCTTACCTAGGACTTGTGAATCTCATGTGTTGGTGTGGGAGCATGGGTGATTTTTTACATTGTAGACAACAAAATCACTTTGTTTAATTATTGTTCCTCACCACCAAAAGATCATTTAACTTTTAAAATTTATAAAATAAAAGTGAAAGGATGATATTTAAAATTCAAATCAGTTTGGTTAAAATTCAGATCAGATCGGTGTTACTGTCCAAAAAGATGTTCTTAAATTTACATGTGAATTTTGACAACCTATTATCTCCTCCCTTCCCATTGTTACACGGCTAATAATTGGTTGCATTAAAAAGTTTCCAAGTATTATTATACTACCATTCTTAATTTTTGTGGATTTAAAAAAAGACTTCCAATTTTAACGATTCTATATGGTAAACACCTGAAATGAACAAAAGAAAGACTATACAAAAAATGCTTAAAGTTTATAGGAAAAAGGGGCT
>NW_004524691.1:7755922-7759235 GCF_000260255.1 Octodon degus | reverse complement strand
GATTTGAGTATTTTCAGCAGAGGCCCCATACATGGAACAACAAAGACAAGCTATTCCCTGTATGCTTTGACCAGTGAGCATAAGAAAATGACTGTCCTTTTTTTGCTCCAAAATTTGGGGTGGTTTATTTCACAGCAGTAATAAGTAAGACACCAAACCACACAAATGACAATGCTCCATAATAAAGACTCATATATTTCTATAAGAATTTTCAAAGTTGCCCTCATTACATCCTTGTCAACAACTGAACATTGAGCTTTTCCTTAAATTCTAGAAGATTCTATTCTTCTGGTAATCCTTCCTTTTGGGATAATTTAAATAGTTTCTTCTTTATAATCAGACACATTCTAATGGAATGCAACAAGGTGAGGCCACAATAAAGATGCCATTTCATGTTGCAACCAATGTACTAATTCTCTAGGTGCCTAAGGGCTATCAGGATAGCCCTATGTAGTGACTTGAAATTGGTCCTCTTCTCTCCTCTACTACATCTTGATCCTTTAGTCCTAACACAGCACCAGCAATGCCCAGAGTCTTGCGAAGTTCCCCATAAAAGAGTAACCTTAAATTCTCTTGGATTTCTTAGCCAATTGCCTGTTGCCAGTGGAGTTCAGACCCAGTCTAGGAGTGTACAAGGATAATATCTATAAATAGAGGAAGAGAATTACACAAAAGTAACATTAAGTTCATTGTAATTCTCTGGCTAATGACTTAGGATTAATCATTCTCCTGAGGGGAGCACTGACCAAAACTCAGCTTTCTACAGAGTTGGACTCTCCTCCTCCACATAAGGGGGCAATAACTTCACAAACTCCAATGTTACCAAGGTCTGTGAAGTTGGTTCATATCTACCAATTATAAAAAGTTGGTGCCTAAACCTGTATTTCTTGCAGCTTAAGCAGTTTATTTGACTTTTTGCTGAGAAGGATGTGCCTGATGCTTGCTTTATAAAAATGAAAAGTAAAGTGAAATATGAAAGAATACCTTCTGTGAAGTATACAAACACCATGATGCCTGGCCATAGGCACTCACACTACTGGAATGTCAGGAATTTATATTTTCCCTTGCTGATTTTGGTCTTTTAATATTTTCTTTTTCCTAATAAAGCCTCATTCTTACTCTATGCTTTGTAATATTGAGAAACTTGTCTCAAATTCTGAGACATGTCAGGTGATAACTCAGAAGGCAATGCTGGCATGGTATTATCATATTTTTTCCAATGTCCTCAATTGTAATTCCATTCCAAGTAACAGTATGCAAAAAAAAAGTATGTAACCCTTACACAATAATTCTTCATGTATATGATTTAATTTAATCTTAAGGAAATCATGCATTCAAAGGAGCCATGCTTTATAAGCCACATTTTATAGATGAAGAAACTATGAACTAGAAAAGTTAACTGAGGTTATTTTACTAAAACTCATCTGTCTGATTCTGAAATCCTACAGAAGAGAAGAACAAGCCCCAAATCAGAAGCAGACTTATTTGAAGGTAAGGAAACTTAAAAATGAAAGACCTTCCTTTGTACAAGTCCTTTCCAAGCCTAAAGTATGTTTTAAGAATTTTGAAGACATTGGAAAGTACGATGTAATCAAGTGAGATGCCTGTTTCTCTTCTCTCTGACATCCCCTTAATATATTTCCTTTTGTAAAGAGCGTTACTAAGATTGTTGTGATCTTAACAACCCCTCCCTCCATCCAGAGGGCCTGGTCAGGACTACAAGATCCCAGGTGACCTCTTCTTCCATTCAGAGGGCCCAGTGGGATATCAGTGACACATCAGAGCTCTGAGTAGGGCACACACCATAGGAAGGTGGGACTAGTGGCTTGGAAAAATCCAAAGTAGCAGTAACAGTAGGAGCCAACAGTTGGTAAATTAGGTGAACCAGCATAGTGCTTGGGCATAAACACATGTGGAATAGGAGTGGGTGGGTAGGGCCACCCCCTCCTTTTTTTTTTTTCCCTAAAGGACTAGGGAGAGTTCCAGCCACAGAAGGCTAATCCTATCCCCCAAGTCCAGTGGCCAAGACCAGACTTGGATGGTTTACACATATTTGGGATCTGACCTGGACCTATCACAGAACTATAGGCATTAAATTTTACTATTTTTGCCTTTTTCTGTCTGATTGGTTTTGCTCTTGGTATCTGGCTGGGTTGGTGTTTTTTATTTGTTGTTTGTTTTTGTTTTCTATGTTCTATTTTGTCCTGTTTTGCTTTTGTTTCTATATGTACATTCACTTTTGTGTGTGTGGTGTGGTTATTTTTGTTTTCTAGGGATCTTTCCCCCCTTCTTTCATCTTTCTTTTGTGGTGTAGATCTCTAACCTTTCTTTTGGTTTATTTCTACTTCTTTTCTTTTGTCAATTACTTCACTTGATTTCATGATACTTTCATGTGAGTAAACACTGTCTCTTTTCTTTAAACTTCACAGTAATACTCCTAGGCTTTCTCTTCCAACCCTTTCCTCTTGTGTCCTACAATTACCCAAAGCTTTGGGTAATTGAGATGATCATTCTTTGCACTCTAACCCTGTTACTGCTACATTTAACCTCATTGATCACTCCATCATACCCCATCCCTCTTAAATCCCCTCCCCCACCACAACTCTAATAAGAGAAATATCATTGCATACGTTTCCAGTATTATCTTGTATAATGTATTGTAGAACTTGCTTCTGTGATTAAAGGTATCAAATTAGTAGTTACCAGTTTGTCAGCAGCCAGGTTGTGCTTAAGTCTAATGTTATTGCTAACTGTACTATTATAGTTAGGATCTCATCTTACTAAAAAAGCTTTTGCCCAACAAAAGAAACAATAGAGTGGAAAGACAAGCCACAAATTGAGACAAAATTATAGCCAGTTATCCCTCAAAGGATCTATATCTAGAACATATAAAGAACTAAAAAAAATCAGACACCCCAAGTTCAAGGAAACCAAACAGGCCCAGAGCGCAGGCCCGGTGAGTGAGTGAGAGAACCTGGGGCCCTCCGGATCCTGAAGAGACCCAGAGCGCAGGCCCGGCGAGTGAGTGAGAGAACCTGGGGCCCTCCAGATCCTGAAGAGACCCAGAGCGCAGGCCAGCGAGTGAGTGAGAAGACTGGGGCCCTCCGGATCCTGAATAGACCCAGAGCACAGGCCCGGACAGTGAGTGAGACGACCCGGGCCACGGATCCTCATTAGACCCAGGCTGCAGGCCCAGCAGGGAACCCTTCAGCAGAACTCCCTGAAAAGAGGCTAGAGGCAAGACCCACCCAGCTGATTCAGGAGCAGAACATCTTGCCAGAGAGACACAAAGGGTTCAACTCTAACACCTGCA
>NW_004524691.1:7736610-7752889 GCF_000260255.1 Octodon degus | reverse complement strand
TGATATACACATTCAGTAGTATATTATAGCCATTAAAAATTGAAATTATATGTGGTTTAAAAGTACATGAAGAAATATTTCAGTGTTTTTTTTAATTGATACAAAACTGAGCATAAATAATTAAAATCCAGAAGAGAAAAATGACTAGAAGGAAATATTATAAATGTGGCAGATACGTTTAGGTGGTAAGACTAGAGATTATTCTTTACTCTTCCTTTTTTTCCCTATATTTAAAAATGCCGTGATGTACATTTATATTATTCTTACGCAAGAAAAATAAACAATTTTTTAACTGAAAGCTTGTGGTATGGGTTGTGATATAGGGGGAAAAAAACTCCAAATCTAAAAGATACCTGTGGCAAGTTCATGTTCTCTAAAACTGAAGAATAAATTTTAGGAACACTGGAGGTTAAGAGCAGAATATATTTATTGAGGTAGATTAAGTTTCTGTCCAAGGGAGGACAGGAGACTCAACTGAGTTGCCCAGGAATCTGTCTTTTTATAGAGCAAATCCATGGCACAAGGTGGATCCCAGGTGGAAAACATAGAAACTCTGTAAGGTGGGCATGAGGTGGGACAAAACTATGGTCAACCAATAAGATTACAAGCATAAGTTCCCAGGTAAAATTGATTAAATCAGGATCAAATGGAAACTCAAGTCATGCAAGAGGGCATGAATACAGAACAGGGGCTTTCCTCTAGGGGGTTGTGTTAGTGACTGTGGCTTTCTCAAGGTGATAGAAATTTACACAATCCCTGATGATTCTCCTTAGGAAGACACACATTTGTTTGATCTTTTGTCTTGAGGTCTGACCTAAAGCTGGAGTGTCTGTCTCCCACAGTTTCAAGGTATCTTGTCTTCCATACTGGCTTCTGTGAGGGTCTAACCCTGTCTGTCTATATTTCTATCTAACTCAGCTGCCTATAACAGTTGCACAGTCAATGCTAAACTTTGAAAGCTTTTGAGGGGTTCCTGTTTTCCCCTTACATCCAAATCCTCTATTTCTTGTCAGCAAGTCCCTAGGGAATATCTTTGAAACTCATAACTGGGATTCTGATTGCAGATATGAAGTAAGCAAACCTCAGTGTCTCACCTCCTCCCCTAGGACCTGTTTGAGAAATACAGTGAAAAATTCACTATTTGTTAGAGTGAAGAACTCCTTGCAAATGCCTTCTACTGACTGTTTTGTGTGCTCAGGAAACCCTCAAGGACCCTACATAATTCACACTTTCTTTCCTGGGTTTGGTTTCTGGATGTATGCTCAATTTTCCCCCAAGACAGTAATGGCTTCCTTTTGATATCACTGACTACTAGGACATTAATGGCTCGATTAAAACATAAATATAACTTTCAGGTATTATCTATTTTAAGAATAAATTAAGTTCAATAGGAGGTAACCCTCTAGCTATGTCATTAATTGCCAACAGCACATTTGCCTACCTTTTTTAAAAGCTTTTTTTTTTTTTTCTTCAAAAACTACATTACAATGCTGGGTGCATCTTCACAGCAGAGAGCTTTGCTTAGGCTCAGTTCTCAGGAATTCTAGCACTGAGCTACATCAGGGAATCATAAAGAACAGGCTGAAAAATTAATGCTGCTCTTTTTCTCTCACCTCCTCTGGGGCAGTGTGTGTGATTGCCTGACATTTGTGAATGGCTCTGCAGGTCCTCATCTTTCACTGAAGCTCGAATGAACACAATAAACAACAGCTGAATTTTCTCCTTTTTCATCTGCACTATCTGGTTCATGTAACACTTGTAAGTGCTTTTTGTACATGGTTAAATCATATGCTCACTGGAAAGGAATAGAGGTTTCTGGTGAACTGTAGGAATGGGCACAGGGCCCATGCTGGCTTGAGATGAGTTCTGAAGCAGAAGATCTAAGCAGCAACTTGGGCAACTTTCTCAAGGTTTGCATCAAGATGCTGCTAGAGCATTCCACTACAGGTACATTCAGCTTTCTCAAGGGAAAGGTACACAGCCCTTATTCCTACTTCCAGACCCCTCCTGCTCCCAAGGCTTATGGATCTTGAGTCTGTAATACAGAATATCACTCTAAAGTAAAAGGCCTACTTGCCACACCTTACAATTCCCTCCAACACAAAGCATTATACACCATACTAATTGATCATGTGTGTGTGCGTGTGTGTGTGTGTGTGTGTGTTGCTTGTTTTTTCAGCACTGGTGATGGAATCCAGGGCCTTAGCATGGATCTACGGTCCCAGTCACTTAAGCCTGCCTTCTTATTTTTAATTTTAAGACAGGAGTATCTTGCTAAAAATCTAAATTGCCCAGGCTGGGTTTGACTTTATGATCCTACTGCTGCAGCTTCCCAGAATTTTGGATTATAGGAGAGTAGCACCACACCCAGAACTTTATTCTTAACGAGAATATTACTTATTTATGCCTAACCATAGAAAACAATTAAAAACAGAATTTGAGATTAAAGAAATATAATGCACTAGCATAAAAGTGCAGAAAAATCCCCATTTTTGGTATTTAAACTTTTCAACTTTCATCCAGTATAACAATATTGAGTATTTAGAATAATGTTACTTTCTTGAGATAGGGGAAATGCTGTTTTAATTTTTTCTTAAATAATTACTTTCCTTAGAAATTTCTCTATGCTAAGCCCAAGCTACCAAAATATATATTAATTAATACTTCAGCTAAAATAAAAACATTATTAGATAAAAAACAAACCACACCTTACTTCTTATTCTGGATTTTGCTTACCATTAATAAGCAGTAACAGATGAATGTAGGCCTTGAAATACAGCCCAGTGATAGAGCCCTTGCCTCAGTGATAGAGCATGAGGCCAGAGGTTCAACCCTAGTATAGAAAAAAAAAAAAAAAAAAAAAGAAAATCTAAACTATTTCAATAAGGATTTATGAACGATATCTCAGAACCTACCTCTAAAACCCAGTTCTGCTTGACTCATACTGTCAAACTTCATCCTACCAATGAATTTGGTATGCAATGAATTTGTAATTATGTAAATACTAAATAAAGCTCATGATGATCTTTTTAAATTTAATTATTAGGTACAAATTACATGGACTGTGTGAGGAGAGAAGAGAACAGCAATAAAGCCAACAGAAATAATAGCTACCGAATTTTTTTATTATCAAGAGACTGGAAACTTAGTTTCAGAACTGGAAGACATCTATGAAATCCTGCTCATGATGTTAATTTATAATTGTAGATCTAGCTGACAGCAGAGCTAGGAATATAATCTGGCTCTTCTGTTTCTAAATCCTCTTCCAGTTATACCACAAAACATCTTTATTCCTATAATCATCAAATCAAACCATTTGGATAAAAATTTTTCTAAACTATTACTATGGTCTAAAAATTTGTTTGAGCCAAATTCATATGGTAAAACTTAACCCCCACAGTGACAATACTGGCTATGGGTCTCTGAAAGGTGACTAGAATGAGACCTCCAAGGAGCCCTCATAAAAGGCCCCAAATATCTCTTGTCTTTTGTGCAAACTTAGGGAAAAGACAGCTACCTACAAAGAAGCAGGCCCTTCTAGACCCTGAAACTGTTCACCTCTAGTCTTGGACTTCTTTTTTGTTTTTTTGAATTCATTTCATTTCTTTTTCATTCATTCATTCATTCATTCATTCATTCATTCATTCATTCATGTATTTTGTATAGTATCTCACTACATAGATGGGCTGCATAGTGATCCACCTGTTTTCAGCCTCTCCAGCGGTAGGATTACAGGCCTGAGCCACACCTGGTCTTGGTGGCTGGCTCATAGCACCTGGGGGCGGGGCGCATGTAGCATGTGGTGCCTAGGATCAAACCCTGGTGCCTGTGCTTGCCTAAGCAAGTGCTTAGTCCACTGAGCTATCTTGCCAGCCCTAGTCTTGGACCTCTTAGCTTCTCGTACTGTCTAAAATAAATTTTATTGTCTCTAAGTCACCCAATCTGCAGTATTTTGATATAAAAGCCTGAATGGATTAAGGCACTGGTTTATGCAACTCCTGTTTTCTATCCATAGTATAATACACATTATTGAA
The DNA here is from genome assembly GCF_000260255.1 of Octodon degus. Classification (NCBI taxonomy): domain Eukaryota; kingdom Metazoa; phylum Chordata; class Mammalia; order Rodentia; family Octodontidae; genus Octodon; species Octodon degus. The sequence goes on along the minus strand of NW_004524691.1, from coordinate 7,748,855 downwards.
TTTTTTCTTGTGAATCAAGGTCACCATTATAAACATCAGTGATGTGTGCTCTATGATACAGTCTGTGTATAATGGTAAGACTGTGAGTATGGTACAAGGTTGAGAAATTGAGGACATCTTTTTATGCATTTACTAACTGCTCTCTTTCTTAGCTGTTTTCATTGTCACTGCTCCAAGTATCAACCTCTTTACCCCACCCAATTTTAATTCCAAATTATTATTTGTGAAATTTATTCTCTGGAGTAATATAAAATGCACACAAATACATACCATATTTCTTACAATATTATGCACAATAGCAAAACAAAAATAAAAAAAATAAATGCCCAACATAGAAGAATATTTAGTGCATGCTTGCTTCAAATAAAATATTATGTAGTCATTATTTTTATATAAAGAAATTTTAATGAAATGGGGAACTACTTATGTAATAACATTAAGAGAAAACAAAATATAAAACTACAGAATTCAACACCTTTTAAATGCACAAAGCAAGAGAAATATACCAAAACGTTTATAATAGCAAGATTACTAACAATTATTGTTCTCTAATTATATTATTCCACATCTTTTACTTTCTTCTGAAATTAAAGTACAACACTTTGCTTGGTATGCATGAAGTCCTGCGTTTAATCCCCAGCATTCCATGCTCCCCCAAGTATAACACTTAGCATCAGAAAAAAAAAATCTAACACTGGAAAATAATAAAAATGTAATGGGCAGTGGATAATAATCTAAAGCCTTTGTCGTGTGGACTTGTCCATTAATTCTGTGATGTGGACCATGGCTTTCACTTACTCCCCATTTCTTTGCTGAATTTGATTGCTAGACAGTCAACTTGTGGATGTTCACATACAAAGAAAAAAGCACACAGAAGAAAAACAGGAAAAAAAAAGGGAGAGGGAAGAGAAGAGTTCTAAGGCAATGTTTTTGGGAAGTATTTAAGGATTTCTTTTTTATTAATTAGGTCTTAGAAGTTTAGAAGGTACAGATGGTGATAATTATCATTAAATCACTCAGGCTGATTTATCAGTGGATAAGCATTAAAGAAAAATTAACCTCTCTGGAGACCAGAATATTTTTTAATTAACAATTGAATCTTTCCTAAAACTCAGAGAGCTAAACTAAGGATGTAAGAAAACGAAAACAACTTGGAAATCATGGACATAATCTAAGCAGTTGAAGCAAATGAGTATCTTAGTATAGTGAGGTTATATTTCCTGGTATTAGATACTATTACCAAGTTTCTGTCCTAATTCCTTTGTATTATGATGAAAGGTTTTTCTGTTAAATAGTATCTTTTTGCTTATTATCTCCTCTTTCTTTGATTAAAATCATTAATATGTAAGTTATGGAGGAAGAAGCAGTAACCTTTTGATTTTACAACATACAATGAGCCCATGTTCACTTGCTGCATGACTTGTTTCCCTTTTTGATCCTCATTTAATCCATGTTTCCCTAGCAACTATATTTGTTGTAAACTTACTGGTTGACCATAATTTTGTCCCACATGACACCCAGCCTATGAGGTGCCATTGGATCAACACTGTCTAAGTGACTATTCTTATAACCTTATTGATGGTTATAGCTCAGTCCCATCTCAGCTCATGGTTTTGCTCATTAAACACCCTTGAGAAGTGGAGTTGGCAGGCAACCCACTTTCTGGACCCCCTTATGGCCTTCTTAGACAGAAGCGTTCTTTCTCTCAATAAATTCTTCTTACTCTTAAAAAAAGAAAAAAAAATGAACCATACACCAAGAATCATTCACCCATACATACACAGGCCCCACCAAATCTGCAACTCTGAATCCTGTTGTGATGAACAAAGGCAAACTAAGCCCAGAGTGGATGGCTTAACAGAGAGACAATGCTTAATTTCTCAAAACTCCTGAAGATCATTTAAAAAATTCTCTCTACCTCTGCAAATAGTACATGTAAAGAAAAGGCCCTAAAAATATTGTTTAGTGGTTTGAGGAAAAGATCTAAGTGTTTTCATCCAGCATTAGTGGCACAATTTAGCATTTGCAGCCTGATTTGTAGCATGCCCCAACATGATATATTTTATTATAATACCCTCAATAAATAGTACTAGCTCAGTTTTATAGATGAAGAAATAAAGATTCTAAAAAATTACTTTGCTAATGACAACATCAGTTAAGCTAGAATAAAATTTTGAGATTTAGAGTATTTTATTTCTTAGTCCTCTGTTTTCAGTTGCAAAGTGTTATGGTTTGTGTCTAGTTGTCCCCCCAAAGCCTCATGCAGTCATGGGGTGGAACTTCTAGAGTTTGAGATTAACTCATGATCCACTGTGATTACAGGTCTTTGTACTGCTGGGATTATGGGTATGAGTACTGCCTGGGGCAGATAGCCTGAATGCAATTTAAAGGAGAAAGACTTGCTCTCTGTTGCCATTGTTGCCGCTACTCCTCCCATTTGTTCTCTTGCTCTTTGCCACCACCCTGGAAGGCTGCTCTCTGCCATGTGCTGCTCTGCCTTGGAGTCAGCCAAGTGTGGACTGGAACTTCCAGTAACTGTGAGCTAAATAAACCTTTCCTTTCTTCATTTTGGGTGTTAGGTATTTGTCCCAGCAATGAAAGAGGGGTAACTGAGACAGAGTTTATGGATAGGCTAATTCTACACCCAAGTAGTTGCCCTTACAGGCCATGCAAAGCACATGTGTACCTCTGTACTTTCTTTCTTTCTTTCTTTCTTTCTTTCTTTCTTTCTTTCTTTCTTTCTTTTTTTTTTTTTTTTGGTGGAAACAGGGGTTGAACTCAGGCCCTTACACTTGCCAGGCAAGTGCTTATTCTACTGAGCTATCTCCCTGGCCCCTAACGTGTATCTCTGAAGATAACAGCAATTCAAGAAATTCGAAAATTATTCCTATAGAAGGAAAAACTGGGAGATAGAGGTTATGACTAACACTTATTACCATTTTGGTACCTAATTGTTAGCCCTTCATCTATAAAATTACATTCCTCTTTTCTTTACAGTGCCACTTTCAGCATTTCTGTTTCATAGTTTATAGTAATGTCCTCCTCTAAAAAGTGCATGTAAAACCTGAGCCACTTTCACTATCACTTGACCCCCAAATCTAAATTTTTTGATAGTGAATGATATTATAGGATATCTTTAGTCTCTAATTCCTAGGGAGTTTTTCCTCAGAGGTCATACAATTATGTTTTAGCTTCCTCACTAGACATTAAAGATCTGTTTCCTACATCTCAGGTTCCAGAACATTTTTTCAATGCTCTCCCCTTCTTTTTCTTATTACCTAGTGCAGCACATTGCTAAACATGTAGTAGATACTAAGCAAATAAGAACTTGCATTAGTGTGGTTGTAGGGTCAGAGGAGACCTCTGGGGAAAGTTAAAGACTCAAGCCCTTTATAGAGGGTAGAAGAAGCAGGCTCTGTGTGGCTATGAGAAACAAGTAGTTTTCAAGCAGCCTTGTGGTTCAGCAGTGACTGTCAGTAGTTTTGACACCTGCTTCTGTGTAGGCAACATCACCCCACCAAGTGCAGGTTGCCATTCCTACCTGTTACAGCTTATGTTTAGATATCCTCCCAAAGACTTATGCTGTCATAGGGCTTTTTCAGAGGTGGCTGGATCTAGAGTGTGTGATTGCTTCATGATGCAATGCTAGGTTTAAGGGTGGGTGATTACTAAATCACACCATTGACTCCTTTGGCACCCGCCCTAATCCCAGCAGCCTAGATTTAGTATAAAAGAGGCAGACAGATGCTGCTGAGGTCTTGTGCTTGTTTTGCTCCATTCTGCCTGCCATGAACTGCTGTTTCTCTTCTCTAATGCTTGCCTCCTATGCCACCCTCCTTGGAGCCAGCTGGCTATATAGACTGAAGGCTCTACAAACTGTGAGTCAAATCAACCTTTCCTCCCTCAACTTTGGGCACTAAGTATTTTTGTCTCAGCAATAAGAGAAAAGTAATCAAGACACTATCCAAATTCCTCTATTAGCCCACAAGGCCGAATACTTGGCAAGAAGCTCAAAACCCAATCAACCCATTGTCTACCCATCAAGGGGTAAAGACAAGACTGCTCCCTATTTCCCGTCCTATGGCAGTAGGATGATAGAGTCAGAGAGGATGGAGCATAGGGACAGTGAAAAGGGGGATAGGTAGAAAAGTAGGGTATGACTAATGTGGCATGGGTGATGGCTATAAAAATAACCACTTGATTACTACAAATTGCCCTTTGTAAAACGCTTACAAGAGTACAACAGTTATTCTTAGAGACCTGCTTTCTTTAAGAATACTGGAAACCCCCGGAAACTCCATAAACCTTAGCATACCCTAGCAAAATCTCATCCTAGCAATAAAGACATTAGCATCTCAGCTCTACAACTAAGTGATTGTGTTATTTCAAGCAAATCTGTAGGTCTCACCATAACATGAGTATGGTTTAGCATATAAATTCTATAATCTCAAAGAGACTATGAATATTTAGATATAATTTTGATTAGGGTTGATCACATCTGTACTTTATGCCATCAAGGATAAGAGATAAATAATATTTTAAAAGAGAAGACTATTAAGAATATGACAAATATCCATTGTATAAGTGACCAAATGACTAATCATTCAACTGGCAGAAGAGACCAATGTGTCTAGAAAAATAAAACAGAGTCAGAGAAGTAAAGACATCCTGAGCAAGGATGGAAATGTGGATCCTGCTTCAGAGAAGTGAAGGGGTTAGAGGGTGGGATGAAAGTGAAGACAATTCAATAACTAAAAAACTGGCATTTGTGGTTAAGAAATGCAGTATTTTGTTTTGTTTTGAAATTTGCTCTTTTGTGTACTATCTTAGCTTGAACTCAGGTGTTGAGAATAAAGCACTGAAACTGTTTATATTACAATGCATCCTGAAGACAAGGCCCTTCCCTGGTCTGCATTTTATGGCAGTAAGGTGATCAAGTCAGAGCCAGTGAAAAGGGGAGATAAGCAGAAAAGTGGGCCACGGAAATAAAAGCAGAAGTTCCAATTTTTAAACAGAGAACAATACTATCAACATTAGAAATCCATTTTTCTGTACTTTTTCCTCCTTTTTTGTGGGAGAGATACAATAAATTTATTCAGGATATTGCTGCTGCACAAATTTACTTCTACTAAATATTTTAATAATTGAGATTCTTATAATTTTAAAAATTTAATATAGAGTAATACTGTACAAGTTTCATTAAAACTGGGATTTAGCTAACAGATCATGTAAAGATAAAAATATATTAAAGGAGGGCTGTCTACAACTTCATTAATAAGCTCATTTATTAATTTAAGGCACACAGGAAATCAAGATCTCTGCTATGGTATTAAGGGATCAGTTTAATCTGTGTTGCTATGAAAAAGAAGTCAAACTCAACTTAAAATTTAAAAACAATTTTTTTTTTGAGACAGGGTCTCACTATGTAGCTCAGGTGGACTTTACTTTGTAGAACAAGTTGGCCTCAAACTCATAGCAATCCTCCTGCTCCAGTCTCCTGAGTGCTGGGATTATAGGTGTGTGTATTCATACCCGGCTCAAAAAAGATTTTTTTTTTTTAAATCCCTCTTTAGAAAAGAAAATATCTGTAATTGAAAAAGAAAATACTTGAATCAAATAACAGCTCTCAGATTATCAAAAGTAAAAGTTTTTAGCTAGTACCCCAAAAATGAAGTAATACTTTAAAAGATTATATCAATAGTTGTACATGGTTGATAAAAGGTCAGGAAAATTCCACCTTTCAAAAAAAGGGCAAAAATGTAAAGGTATTTGATATTTAAGAGCCATTTTTAGCAATCTCCTAAAAAAGTTTTGACATTAAAACTGTACAGATACTATTAACCCATATGATATAACTTTAAATCTAGCCTGCCCTTAATCTTTTACCTCATAAAAAGGTGTGTATGTATGTATGTGGTTTCTGAGACAGGGTTTTGCTATGTAGCTCATGCTGGCCTCTAACTCATGGGATCCTCTTGCCTCAGCCTCCTGAGTGGTGGAATTACAGACATGTGCCAGGAGACGTCTAACTTTAAACAAGATCTACAAAAAATTTTTTGCATGGAAAAAAATTTGTGTGTGAATGTTAAAACAAGCATACCTGCTTCATCATAAGATACGGTCAATTTTTCTAGCATTTCTCGGTCAATTGAGAGAATCTGCTGTTCAAGGATGGTCTGGTAAGACAACACACTATTTTCTTTGTCTTTTTCATAGTTCTGAAGATGCTGTTTAAGGGCCTCTGGGAGTCGAGATTTCACATATTCAGCTGCAGTCTGCCAAAAGAACAGAGGACTCCATTAGTATTTCTCATGTTAGGCTTTTCACTTACCCTCAGGTGCTACACAGGCAACTCAATGCTGTGTAACCAGCTTTCCAGATTGGTGAATCCTTTTCATTGTGATTTTTAAACTCTACTGGATGGATCTTCAAACAAGATCACAGACCTCTAAGTCTTTCCTACCAAGTTTGAGGGTATAAAATATAGATTGAGTTTGTTATTCAGAATTAGACTTTCAATTATTCTAAATTCTGAACATCCCCTGATAAAACTTTGCAGGACACAAATATGACTTGCACAAGCCACACATCTAAACAATGAGCTCACCTATGCTACACACATCCCTACTTTGATTTGCTGTTCTCCGTTCATTAATACTCACACCAGAATGCTTGTGAACTAACTAGGAAGGACAGCTTCTTACTAGGGTCAACAACGAAATAATGAGACAAGAGTTAGAGCTAAGAGAATGATACCTGCTAACTTGAAAATATATCTTAATCATTATAAATATATAATTATATATGATATACATATAATTTTCCTTTTTGTTCATTTGTTTATCTGTTTCTAGACCACTTGCACAACATACTCACAGTCAGGCACATCAGAAGTCTATGCAATGATTTTTCACTCAGGTAAGCATGTTCTACTTGCGGGTTGGAAAGAAGTCGTGTGCATTCTGAAAAAGGGTTTATAAAAGACTCATATGTTCTGCTGCTGGACTGGGGTAGTATCATATGCTTCTCCCTCTTATTTGAGAAGCAGTGTGAGAGTTAAATCATACTTTATAGAGAAAATTAAATGACAATTTATGAGTGAATGAATGAATGCATCTATCATGTGAGTTCTGAATTTCTTTTTCTTTTCTTTTCTTTTTTTTTTTGAGTTCTGAATTTCATATCCCTTGAGACTGTCAAGGGTTTGGCATGTCCTTATAGTACAATCCTGATCCACTTGCATAGTATTTAGAGTTGATAAGACAACAAATGAAGGTGTATAGTCTAAGTTTATATTCATAAGCACCAAAGCAGTTGTCAAATAAACTGTTAAAGAAATTGTTAGGGCCAGCCAGATACCTGAGCAGACTAAAGCACCTACTAAGGCAGAACACAGAGGCTGGGGTTCAATCCCCGATGTGCTTTCCCGACCCCAGCCCCAGGGTGTGCTGAGATGGACAGTGAGAGTGTGCATGCATCTGTAATCCCAGTGCTGGGGAGACTAAAAACAGGAGGATCATTATGAGTCTGATCTGTGCAGTAAGACCCTGTAGACCCTGTACTAAATACATAAAATAAAAATAAAAATATAAACTGTTTATGGGGTATAGATCTAAAATAAGACAAAGACCCATACACATAGTTTGTGTGTTACAAATAAATGAAAAGATATCTCATGTTCATGGAGTAGAAGAATTAATATTATTAAAATATCCACAGGACAACTTAGGCAATTGTACTGCTGATTTCTGCTGATCTGTTGAAAAGAGAAGTTAATGTTTTATTTTTTCTCTCTTTAATTTTTTGACTATATTTGCATGCTTATATCTGGTAATCTGAACAACTAATTTGAAGACAATAGTATGCAACATAACAAACATTGTTGGATTCCTATCATTTTATTTAGTGAAATCCTGTATAGTTTCTTTTTTTTTTTTTTTACTATTTCTTATTCTCTTAAAAAATCTATACTATCCAAATTGATTGATTCAATACATCTCTACTAAAGTACAACTAAAATTTTTCACAGAAATAGGAAAAAAAAAATCCTAAAACAAACATAGAACTACTAAAACTCCCAAATAATCAAAATAACCTTGGGGAGCAGGTGAATTTGGCATTATACCACACCTGAAATTAAAATATAATACAAAGCTATATTAACCAAAATAGCATGGTGGTGGAATAAAAATAGACATACACACCCCAATGCAACAAAACAGAGAATCCAGAAATAAATAAATGTATCTATACTTAAAAGATTTTCAGTACAGCTACTAAGAATATACAATAAGAAAAGAACAGTCTCTTCAACATAGTGTTGGGAAAACTTACTAGAGACATATAAAAGAATGAAATTAGACCCTTGTCCTCACCAGATATAAAAATTGCAAGACTTGGAACTATGAAACAACTAAATGAAAAATAGGAAAACATGTGACATTGGCCTGGAAGGAAACAAAGCGAAGAGATAATTTACAGAATGGGGAAATGTTTGTAAACTACACATCTAACAAGGAATTAATATCTACAATATACAAGGAATTCAAAACAATTCAGCAGCAAAACTAAACCAAGCCAACAAACAAAACTCCATATAAATAATCTAATTTTAAAATGAGCAAAAGATCTGAATAGATGCTTCTCAAAAGAATACAAAGATTGGACAACAGGTATATGAAAAAATGCTCAACATCACTAATCTTTAATGAAATATAAATCAAAACCATTATATCACTTCACTCCAGCAACACTGTTTTTTTTTGTTGTTGTTGTTGTTTTTCTTTTTGTTTTTTTATTTGGTATTTTAGGGAAGGGTCTATAGGGTATTCAGGGTCTCACTACTAGATCAGACTCATAGTGATCCGCCTGTTTACAGCCTCCCAAGAGCTGGGATTACAGGCACACACCACCACATCCAGTCTTAATTGCCCTCTCAGTCTGCCCCAGGGGTGGGACCGGCACAGCAGGCCTGGGGTTTAAACCCCTGGCCCCTGTGCCTGCTTGCAGGCACTTTAATCTGCTGAGCTATTTGGCCAGCCTAGAATGGCTAGTTTTAAAAAGACAAAAGATAACAAATGTTGGTGAGGATGTAGAGAAAAGAGAAACCTTTGCACACTATTTGTAGGAAAGTAAGTTAGACAGCCTTTATGGAAAATAGTGTAGTGGTTACTCAAAAGATTAAAAAACAGAACTACCACATATTCCAGTAATCCCACCACTAAGTATATAATCCAAATGAAATCAGCATGTTGAAGAGATATAGTATACCCCTATTTGCTGTAGCAGTATTCAAAACAGCCAAGATTTGTAACCAAACGCAATCAATGGATGAGCAAGTAAAGAAAATGTAGGCCAGCAAGATAGCTCAATGGACTAAGCACCTGTTTAGGCAAGCACAGGGATCAGGGTTCAATCTCTGGCACCACATGTTGTGCTGGCCCCACCTCTGAGCAAACTGAGCTGGCCACTGAGATGAGGTGCGATGGTGCATGTCTATAATTCCACAGCTGGGTAGGTTGAAAACAGGAGGATCACTGAGTCCGAATTGCATAGTGAGACACTGTACTAAATACATGAAAGAAAGAAAGAAAGAAAGAAAGAAAGAAAGAAAGAAAGAAAGAAAGAAAGAAGAAAATGTGGCTTATGTTGTAATACTATTTAACCATAAAATGACTTGAATCCAGCCATTTGAACAATATGGATGGACCTGGTGGATATTACATTAAATGAAATAAGCCAGGCACAAAAAGATACATATTACATGATCTAAATTTCAAGAGAGCTATAAAGTATTATTGTTGAGGTTAAAAATAATGCTTCAGGGTATCAGTTATAGCATATCCTTTTTATCCATTATGTTTAGTATTATATACTATGTATAGAAAGAGATGTGGAAGACATGCTTTACTTTTCATAGTTCAGTATTATTTATATGTTCTTCACTATTACAATTTTAAAAAATTATCTTTAAAATATATTGGTAACCTTCATAGTTTTCCTTTTAAACGTGACCAAAATTTAGGTTGGAAAAAACTTGCCAGAACAACGACAACTGTCTTCTCAGGAAAAGTTATGTGGAGAAATGGTGGGGGACTTATACTTCAGTCCGCAGAGGAGCTGAAGATACCATATACTATTTATTTCCAGATTTATGTTTGGAGTCTCAAAGTTAGACGCTTATGAAATCACTTTAAAACACCACCAAATATTGTTCAATTTCTCTGCCAGCCAGCTAATATAGAAAAAATAAAGTTATTCCACAAAATGTAAATTAACTCAGCACATTAGCATTACATATTTAATTTTACAGCTTAATAACAATTTTCTACTGGTACTGGAAAATAATATTCTGGCACTGCTGCATAATATTTTTAGACTCATACTCTCTAGCTATTCAGTGTGACATCTATCTGTCTTTCATGAAAAATCTGAGTTAGAGAAAATGTTTCTTCAACTTACTGCATTTTATAAACATTTGTATACTCTTTATTATTGAAAGCACACTACATATTTCTTCCTCATTGTGTTCACTTACTGTATTTGAAATAAAATTTATTTTCATAATTACAATCATGATATAGGTCTTGGAATAGAACCTATATCTTTGACTATATTGGGGCTATCTTTTGACATTTCATTTCTAAAGCAGCATAACTGCATATGTAGAGTTCATTTTATTGGAAAAGAATTCTATTGGAAAAGATTCTTAGGAGAAACAGAAGGAAAATATTAGATTCTGTCAAGATATTTCAAGAAATCTCTTTTGATACTGAGGTGACATTCTAAATGTATTCAAATGGCAGTTTTACCTTATGTTCAAGTATGAGCTTATGTTCAAACACATATTTTTAGCTGAGATTGGAATAATTCCATAAGTAAAAGATAATACAAAGGACAATTTAAATTTAAAATTTTTACTGAGATTGTAAAAATAAACTCAAAAACAAAATAAAAATATAAGGTTGCTTACCTATTCCTTAATCAATAATCAGTGCTACTAGGAGCTTACATCCTAATTTTTATATTCTTAGAAATTAACCATTCTCAAAACATTGCTAACATCACCAGTATCCTGCCTGCATCCAGGACTTCATATTTTTCCAAGCAATTTATGTCCTCATTATTCTGTCTTTTCACAGTAATTTTGAGTTAAAGTACACAAATTACTGGTTTGGGCGAAAATATTAATAACCTTCAAAGTTTGGCTCAACTACTATATACTATGTGAAAGTTGCCTAATCTAACTTCTATAAACACCTAAAAGCATACAATAGACTTTCAATAATTCATATAAGTACAGGTATTTTAACTCCTCAGTTTGATGGAAATAAAGACTATATCTTACGCATCATTGTGTTCTGCCCGCATCTGCTTCAGTAATTTGTACCACAAAGCAAAATACCATGACAATAAGCAAAAATCAGGTACTTTTAAATAGCCTTTGGAGAAAACTTTTTGACAGTTTTTAATTCTTTATCTCCAAACAAAACTTCTATGATTCCAGACAGAGAATAAGAGTATGATTCTCTAATGGCAACTGGGACTACGCTTGGTCTTTAATTATGATTCATGCCATTATTTTAGAAAGTAATCAGCTCAAACCTAAGTCATCACTTGCCTGCTCAAATGGCAAATCATGAACTTCACATATTAAGTTGTATATGAAGCTTTGTTTAATATCCCCATCCATGATAATAAAAATAGATAATATAACAGCCATTGCTTTCAAATTCTGTACTTTATTATGATCCTTTTTGCCTTTATTTTTGTTTTTGTTTTGCTTTCTCTTAAAAAAACCCAACTCCATCTACAACTTTCTCCATTCTCTCTTTTAGTTTTTCATTAGGCAAAGGGCTCTATTCTGCTAGGGACCATTTGGAGAGTCCTATAAAATGTACCTCAGAACTGTATTCCTCAGTTGAAGATTTTGTTATAGGGAGTTAATTCCTTGGAATTAACATTCAGGGAATTTGCACTTATCCAAACTGCTGAGGAGTCTTATGGCAGAAAGAAAGGTCACTGTTCCCCTCCAGTTAGAATTGAAAAGGAGTTGCCTGCCCAGTCTGTAGAACAATGACTATTACAAGCAGGGCACAGAAGGTGCCTAACGCACTTACCTACAGAACTCCCATACATGATATTACTCATGCCACCTTCACTACAGAAAAAGCAAATGGCCAGCTAGAATAGACCCTTTAGAAAGAACTCAGTAGGAGAAAAAGAATTTAAAAAGTAGAATGATA
>NW_004524691.1:7728014-7728720 GCF_000260255.1 Octodon degus | reverse complement strand
AAATTTTGATCTGCTAACTTAGGTTGTTAACCCTCCAGAAGAGAAGCTAATTATTAACCTGCAACTAACTACATTAAAAAACAACTAAATATTTTAGAAGATTTTTTTAAAACCAGAAAATGAATTTTATCATAAAGTTTTTAATGAGGTGTATTGTAAATGGTGGCCCTTGTATAAGATCCAATTTCAAATTACTTTTTAAAAAATAGACACATTTTAAAAATTTCACAACGTAGGGAAAGTACGTGAAGTATCTACTTTTACCTTAAGAATAGTATAGAGTGATTTTACACTTTTATGATCTTCCAAAGATTGTGATTTGTGTTACCCTTCTATACAGACACACACATGCGCATGCACACACACATGCATGCATGCGCACACACACAGACAGACACACACACTATTTCAACAGAGAGATTTCCTTACATTCCATTCAACCATGAAAATAATGATCTCAGTGCTTTTCCCAGCTGCCCAACTTGGAACTCAACACTATGACTTTACTATTTGTATTGATTATAAATGGATACAAGCTTCTAAGCCTAGATCAAAAGAAGATTAAATCAAAAGGGGCGGGAGTTGGGGAGATAGCTTAGGAGTCTTAGGAGTGTCTGCCTGGCAAGTGCAAGGACTTGGGCTTGATCCCCAGTACTAAATGCTGAGCATGCCAAGCCAGCCATTGAAACCTGGTGTGGTGGCACAC
>NW_004524691.1:7725291-7727914 GCF_000260255.1 Octodon degus | reverse complement strand
TTATTAACTGTCTGCTGAGTGAAGCACATTAAATTTGACCCTATTAGGAAAACAAACCTCTACCATAAAGCAACATGACATTTTGATATACAAACAAAACTCACATGAAACACTGGGGAAAAAACACATTTTCAAAGTAATACAATAACAAGAATCTTCAGATAAATGAATATATTCACATAATACATGACTAATATTAAGTGCTGAGCAGCCCTAAGGGGATGAATTAAAAGGGAACAGAAAAAGGATCAGGAAATCAATCTGGTGGAGTTTAAAAGACCAATTTTGAGATAAGAGGTACTTATAAGAAGATAAAAAAGCAATGTAGGAAATTGTGACTATGAGTTCATATGAAGGAATAATAAAAAAATGAAGCTGGATTTAAAGTACACTGAAACAGAATGAGATTAAGTCAAGACAAGTGAAATGTTTAAATGATAAGAATACTGCTGGCTTACACTGTGGATAAAGGAAAAATCATATAATCTCTTTGGATAGAAAATGAAAAACTATAACAAAACCCTTACAATAATATACATATTTTACAAAGTGTCACTTTTCTCTCATTACTGGAACAAAATATCCCACACCCAAAATTAAGGTAGGAAAGGTTTATTTAGCTCACAGTTTGTGGCAGTTTTAGTCCATGATCAGCTGGCTCCAAGGCAGTGGCAGATGGTAGAGGGCAGCAATTTATGCAGCAGAAAACAGTAAAACAACAAGAGAAAAAGGGAAGAAGTAGTGGCAGAGAGCAAGCCTCTCTCCCTCCCTTATACTGCATTCAGACTATCCATCCCAGGATGGGTATAGTACTCACAGCCATAATCCCAGTAGCACTCATAACCATAATCCCAGCCTTGGATCATGATTAATCATAACCTCTAGAAGTCTGTTCTGTGACTCCATGAGGCTTTGGGGGGAAAACCAGACACAAAATATAACACATAGTAATTGTTTTTCTAGGAATTTTTTAAGGAAAAAAAAATTTGAGACAGGGTCTCCTGATGTAGTTCAGGCTGGTGTCAAGCTGCCAGAGACCCTCCTGCCTCAGCCTCCTAAATGCTGGTATTAGAGATATATGCCACCATAGCTGGAATATAAGGAAAATTTAAAGATGACCACAAACACTTCTGTACAAATATTCTTATCAAAGTATAATTCATAGTAAAATTCTTTCAGAAATTAGTTGATTAAATTATCAAATAATCATGCAGTGGGATAAAATGCAGCTATTAAAAATCATGTTGTGGGGCTGACAGTGTAGCTTGGTGGTACTGCTCTTGTGTAGCATGAGTGAAAACCTAGGTTTGATGCTCAGTACTGAAAATATAAAATAAAACTTCAGAGAAAGAAAAGTTATGGAAAAGAGCTGGGGAGAGAGCTCGGTGGTCTAACTAAGCACCTGTCTGGCAAGTGCAAAGACCCATATTCAATATCTGGTACTGCATGAGGCTCGGGGGGACAACTAGACACAAACTATAACAGATAGTTGTTTTTGTTTTTGTTTTTGTTTTTTTTAAAGTTATGAAAGAATAGTAAATTAAGGCCTGGTTCAAACCCTGGGCCTGCCATGCCTGCCCTGTCCCCAGGGAATACTGGGATGGCAACTGAGACTGAGCATTGTGGCATGTGCCTGTAATCCCAGCTCTTGGGAAGCTGTAAACAGGTGGATCACTATGAGTCTGATCTAGTAGTGAGACCCTGAACACCCTGTAGGTCCTTCTTTAAAAAAAAAAAAGAATAGTAAGTTATATGGGAAAATGTTCATAATAATAAGCAGATTAAGAGTAGTATAATTATGCATAAGGAACAACTGGATGAATTATATTAATGAGTATCATTAGTTATCTTAGTAATAAGTTTGGTTATACTTTATATAATTTTCAGCATTTTTAAGATTTTATAAAATAAAAATAATACTTCGCTCTCAAGCACTGTACCAAACGCTTTAGAACTATTAGCTTGTTTAATCCTTTTTTTTTTTTTTCTTTGTGGTTGAACCAGGGATTGAACTCAGGCCCTTGCACTTGCCAGGGAAGCACTTATTCCACTGAGCCATCTCCCCGGCCCCACTTGTTTAATCCTTGCAACAACCTCAATAGTTGTTTAATTTTTGGGTTTTTTTTTATAAATATGGTAAGACCCTGGCTATGCAATGAGTAGTGAAACCATAAATGCCAGTTGCTTTTGAATCAGAAAAGGGAAACATTCATCTTTTTACAAAAGGAGATGGTTGCTGTGGTCAGTGGATTACAAGATACAGTAAACCAAATAGGACAAAGCCCAGGAGAAGGGAACAAATGAACACAGGAGCAGAACTTGGTGACAGATGGAAAAGAAAAACATGTAAACTGGTTTCAGTTTTGCAAAACTGAAAGTTAAAGATGGCAATGGGTCTATTGTGAGTAATGGGAAAACTAAGTAAATGGAAAATATAATAAATTTACTTTTGAATATTTAAATAAGCCTGAAAACTATCCATCTCTGCATATTTTAGAAAACACCACCCCCAAAATGTCTCTTGTCAGGGAAGGAAAAGCTGTTAAATTTATTGTATACTACTATAAAGAAAAATATCAGACAAATGATTTTGGTTGCAAGTTTCCAAGAAGGAAAAAAGCTG
>NW_004524691.1:7723838-7725191 GCF_000260255.1 Octodon degus | reverse complement strand
CCTTCCTGGTAAGGAAATTTTGGCATGAGGAAAGCACACAGGAGATAGGACAAGAAACAAATTCTGCAAATATTAAATAGAAGACACCTAAATTTGGAAATGGTATCTCTAGAACAAAGATCAACATGGAAATCCTTCAAAATTTGTGCCAGAGCAAGACAAAAAAAGTAGAGAGTAATAATTCATTGCAGGCAAGGTTTCCTTGCCCTTGAAGGTAAGCATGTGTACTGATTTGGCAGGAGCCAGCATACAGACTACACATTAATTTACTTGAGTCCACCGGGAATCCATCTTTCTTATGGTAACATATCATTAACTTTTGACAGCTGCTCTTTGGCTCCGGGCACTTTAAAACAAAGTCAGAGTGAGCGCCCTTGCCCACCGGGACAAGGACATTGAGCAAGAGAGCTATTCCTCTACTGTGCCTGCTGATTGTCATTTCTTGCCATTTTTAGTCTTGGCACTTCTAACCCAGAGAGGTTATTTAAATAAAAAAACATCTTTGAGAGATCATCTTCTGCTCCTGAATTCATAATTCTGTCTCAAGAAGACAAATGCCGATTCCTTCAAGAGATGGCTCAGGAAAAAGTCCCAGGTGTTAACTAGAAGCACATAAATGTAATCTTATGCCTATTAAGGAGATTTAAGGTTGCTATGGAGAACCAAAGCAGCAGACATCTAAATGCTAGTCAGTGTGGCAAAGTAACCACTCCAGAGGGCATAATACTCAGTATGTGAAGGGCCCAAAGATATTACCTACTTAACATGGGCAAGGAAATTGTACTTTAGCTTAAACACTAAAGTGGTGACTCTTGAACTGTATATTGTTCAAGACAATTCCCCTGGGATTCCTCATGCAACAAAATTTTAATAAGTTTATAAGTCATATAATTCATATTTACCCGTAGTAGCACCAAGCCTGTCAGAGTGTGAAAATAAAATTCAAATGTCATTTGTTATACTAGGGCTTCCTAACTGCAGAGAGCTGTTTTTATACATAAAAACTAAATTACCTCTCTTTTCTATATCCCTAATTGCAATAAGATGTAATTTGCCACAGTATCATATTATTCAGCCATGTAACTCCTTTTTCTTATTCTATTATTTTGGCCAAAATCTACACTCAAACTATAAAGACTTCAAAATATTATGTTTACAGTGTGAAGAAAAGTTGAAGATATTTTTGTACTTCCAAAGTAGTGATGAATTAATTGTTGGTCACTCAATTACCACATATATTCTAGGAAAGGATTAGGAATTTAAAAGAAAAGGTGCCCCTGCTTCCAGAGTCCTTTTCTTAATTTTGCTTTTAAAGAGCATTCTCTCTCTCTCTCTCTCTCTCTCTCTCTCTCT
>NW_004524691.1:7721619-7723088 GCF_000260255.1 Octodon degus | reverse complement strand
TGTCTGCGCAGTGGGGGTTGAAGAGGGTTCATCTTTCTGTTCAGGAAGCTAGTACACCCTTATTTAGTGTTCTGTGAGTAACACAAGGAGAATCTCCACCCCTAAATCATTCTCTCCTGTAGCTTTCTTTGATGTCTGAAATTCTGTCATTACAGCTTCAATTTCTGGTTGTTAGCTTTTCCCCTATAAAAAGGCAAGTATTTTAAGTCTGCAATAAGGAATGTTCACTCTCAGTGGGGACAATTTGATCAGATTATTACCTAAAGGATGTAGAGTGAGCAACATGTACCCAGGAAACTCCTGGGAACAAGAGATCAAGTGAGGAAGTTAAAATCAGGAAAGACACACATTAGCTGTACCAGAATTTAACTGTGTGATGGAAAACACCAATACCTGTATGGCTCAAAGGTGTCAGTTATTCTGTAGCTCTGTCTTTCTCAGCCACCATCAGAGCTAATGTGAGGATAACTTAACATAGGAAACTTAGTTTGTTGCATCTTACCCACAGGCAAAGAAAGATTACACTTCCTAGCAAATGTTGCTGTCAATAGTTTCAAAGTTGCTCCTGCATAAATAGGAGCCATCTCTTAGGCTGGGAAATGTAGTTTTGCAGAATAACACTTTCCAATTCCTAAGCAGTATTCTGACAGTGCCATGCTTCATTCTGATCTCTAGATCAGCTACCAAACACTACAGTGTCTCCACACACCCTCCTATTTTCTCCCCACCAGTATACGAGCAACCAGCAGGCAGACTCAAACCCTTTTTTTTTCTTTTTCCCATAATTTTATTGATAAACAAATAGCAATGAGACAGTTTCAAATCAAATTGGTAGGAGAGTTTCAATAATTCACAAATTGCATGCATTCTTCCTAGTGGTTAACTGCTGTACAAGATGTGGACATGATATACTATTTACAAACACCATTACAACAAATGGTTCTATTCATTAAGAGAATGTAACTATGTACCTATCCTAACCATTTTGAATACACAGATACAAAATGGACATTCATCTGTATCCACTTTTTATGTTAAGTTCCGATATTTGAATATTATAGGTGTGTAAACTCAGCAAAATATTCTAAAAGAGTCCAGTAGCCCATAATAGTATTGGGTCTTCCGCTTGACTGGCAATATCACAAATTGTTGACCTGAGTCCCCTATAGCTCAAAATAACAGCATGGCTTTACTTCTTATATTTCGTTATTATACTTTTCAACTGGATGGTTAAGACCAAGGTAAAGCAGGACCTATGCAACAAGAGTTGTACCTTTTGGGTCTGATAAGGTCAGTGAAATTCCCTCAGGATTTCTCCTGAGATTCTGTACCTCAGATTGTAGAATCTTTGTCAGTGTCAGCCATGTGGATGAGTCACGGCCATTGCTTGGCCATTGTGCTCGATGTGAAAGCCTGAGAGAATGTTTTCTCTCCAAGTGACTCGCCTTAGGCACACTCTACATCATCGA
>NW_004524691.1:7712224-7717909 GCF_000260255.1 Octodon degus | reverse complement strand
CTATTAATTCATGCATTTGAGCCGAGCTAGTGTCCTCCTCACTTGTTCTGAGTGGGCACTGGGTTTCCTCCATATGTTTCTGCATTTGATTCTTTACTGCAGATGTAATTAATTCAGGGATTTCTTTTTTTATTTGCAATCTGAGTTCCTCTAAACCTTTCTGCAGCTGTTTTTTGTATTTTAGAAGCCATTGATTCATTGCTTTCAGCCGTGTGATTCCCACTTTGTGCTGTGTTAGTGTCCTCTGCACTTGTTATCGGTGGGGTTGGGTTCTGAGGTTGCATTTTGTTACTTCTCGTCATTTTGCGTAGCTCTGTCTTCTGACCTTTGTTGTAGATCTTAGTTGTAGTTATAACCTTAGCATATACTGAAGTTCAGGTGCAGATCTACAAAGTTTGGATTTATCCAGCTGTGCCTGGCTTGGGTCTGGTGCTGTGCTCAGCTCCTTCCTGCTGCTGCCCTTGGTGATGAACCTGCTGTGTCCCTCTAGCAAGATTTTCTGCTCCTGGACTAGCTGGGTGGTTCTATCCTCTATACTCTCTGCAGGGATTGCAGCTAGAGGGTTACACCCCAGGCCTGTATGCCAGGCCTGAGCTCAGCCTGAAGGGGACAAGGTAGAGTAGGGGGGAGAGGCAGCTTTCTCACATTCTCACCGGTCCTGGGCTAGGAGTGTGTCTGGGGGTTCCCGGAATGCAGCAGATATTCTTACTGGGTGGGCGGGGTGGGGGAGGTGCTGCAGAGTTTTGGGGGGCATCCCAAGGGGTGGAAGAAGGTCTCACCCATGCTGCACCTGGGTTCCGACCAGTAATAGGTCCCACCCAGCGCAGGGTAGCCGGAAGCTCTCCCACACACTCACTGGCCCTGGGCTAGGACTCCTCTGGGGGTTCCCGGAATGGGGCAGAAATTCCTACTGGGCGGGCGGGGTGGGGGAAGTGCTGCGGAGTGGTGGGGGGCGTCCCAAGGGGGTGGAAAAGGGTCTCACCCATGCTACGCCTGGGCTGGGACCAGTAGTATGTCCCACTGGCGCAGGGTAGCAGGAAGCTCCTCAAAGCCTTGTCACATATGTGAGTTTCCCCAACACTCAATCCAATGTATGTATGCCTGGAGGAAAAAAAAAAATGGACAATGGGTGCTTTAAAACCAAGTGTGTGCTGGGGATATAGCTCAGAGGCATAAGCACCTCCCTAGCAAGCACAAAGTCCTGAGTTTGATCTCCAGTATCAGGGGAAAAAAACCAGACAATATTTTATGAGAGCTAATTCTATATGACACAAAGAAAAATCGAAAGGATCATACTTAGTGTTTCTTCTCATCAATCAAATATTTGCCTCTCTTTTGTCATAAAACTGGTCAATGTCACATTACTTTATACTTCCTTTGCACACACCTTATTGAATACCAAAGGAAACCACTAGTAGGTCTGCCAGTTTACAGAAAACCAGGGTCTGCTATATCTCCAATGAGAGTATGTTTACTAATTTTTTGAATGATTTTTGTATAATCTTGAACTTCACTAAAAACTTTTGTAAGTAATAGATCATTCTCTCAGGCAAAGACACCCTCACATACACAGTATCATATGTCCCACTTTAGAACTCAGGCATAAGATTCATGAGCAGGATAACAGTGAAACCTTAGAAATTCTATGCATGGGAAGGGGTACAAAGACAGGGCTTCAGTTTTCTCTATAAAATTAGGTGGATCCACTTTTTTCTTATTTTTGTATTTGGTATAGGGTGTTATTACGCGGCTTGGACTCATAGTGATCCTCCTGTCTCAGCCTCCTGTCTCAGCCTCCCCAGCACGCATTACAGGTGTGTGCCACCACACCCAGTTTTGGTGGTGGGCACAGTGCAAGGGCCAGCATGGCATGTAGTGCCGGGGATCAAACCCAAGTCCTTGAGGTGGATGAATTTGATCAGTGTTTCCCTAGGACCAATACTCTGACCCACTGCTTATGAGGTATTTGGAGTAGGGATAGACATCAGTTCTTTAAAAATGCACTTTCAGGGGTCCTGTTACATATTTAATTAATCAAGGTGTTTTAAGGTAGGAGTCTAGAATCTGCTTTTTAAAAACTTATATTTTAATGTGTTTGCTGAAAGATGAATCACCAGATTTTATACTTTCAAAGTTCTTATTGGATGTCTAGATACGTGTATTTTTCACCAAAGTTCAGAACAAATTCTGATATACATTTCCATGCTTCACACTAACAGTCCTGCATTTTCCAGGACTCACTTTGGCAAGTACATATTTTTATTTCTTATAAAAACCTTGACTGCATGCACTGACCTCACTACATTGCCTCAGTACTACAAGCTTTTTTAAGATCATACAAATCATTAGTGCTTGGTGATCTGAGCCTTCCCCTAAACAAGCTAATGAAACTTGAGACCCACCGATGCCAGGGAGCACTTGGAACCCTTTTCCAGCAGCTTGTGGGCAATCAGGCAACTCTTAGCAAGCTGTGTAAAACAGGCCACAAAACGACCTGTGGTGAAGCACCTTGACAATACAGTGATTTTCTCTTGACCAGGCCCAGGCAAGGTCATAACACTGACCTGACCTGCAAGGATTGCAGAAAATTTTGAATCCTGGAATGCTGTGGCGAACTGTAGCAAAGGGGAAGGAAGTCATCATGGCCAGCAGTGTTGTGCAACTTTGCATACAAGGTTTAAAAGACTATCTTATTTTAGCAAGAGAAAAATGGCATCCTTAATTGTGCAGAAAAGCTTTAATTCCAGCAGTGAGTGCACCAGCTTTTATAAATATAAAATGGTTCATTTTAAAATTTGAATGGACAAGTAGATGATGGACCATACACAGAAAAATGCATCTTGTTCCAACTCCACCTCCAAGACACAGCTGGATGAGCAGGCTCACAGTCATAAACTAGAAGTACATCCTCTTCACTAATATTTAGGGAGTATCTTCTATGTGCCAGGCACTGTGGTAGCTGCTAGAGAAATAACAAAAACAGACATGTGCCTGCTCTCGTGATGTTCTTGGGTTAATGGGGAGATTGAACTCTTCCAAAAAATAATTTAAGTTATTAATTTGTTTAGGAGTCATAACAGAAAGACTTAAATAGCCCGGTGAAGTGAATGGTGGGTGAGGCTTCCCTAAGAGGCTGATCAGTGAGCTAAGGTCTGAAAAGCGATTCGGAGGTTCACGGGCAGGGGTGAGAGGAAGGAGCAAGAAGTGGTAGTACTAGAGGAAGACAGAATACTATGTTGATGTGAATTTTGAAGAATATGACTAAGTTAGAGCTATGAGTGAATAAAATTTGTGGATTTATAGATGAAATGGTCTCAAAATCTATTTGTGCTCTGAAATGCTGGAAATCAGCCATTTGATTTGTTGAAGAAGAAAAAGCAAAAAAGACGCACAACACTCATCCAGATGAGATTAAAAATAATAACTTTCAATTTGTGGTTAAAAAAAGCAGTTTCTAAATTTTTTCATTAAAATGTGTTTATGATAAGGAGTCTGAGTTAAGGATGTTAGGCCTCAACAGGCTCTTGACTTTTAACACTTGTGTATTGTTTAACTTCTTCTTTGCCTCACTCACTACACTGTCACCTTCCTTCAGTGTAGGCAAATGGTACAGCTTTACTGCTCCTTTCCTATTCCAAGTGTTGAAAATATACTATTTTGACCTTTTTGCTCTAATTTGCAGTCATAACATGTCTGTATCTTTTACATCATAAAAGTTATGATTTTTTTAAATGAAAAGAACTATAGATAAAATAGCATCAAGTGATAGGCACCAACTAGTTTGAAACTGTCAACAGAATGAAACTAAATAGTCCTTTTTTCTTTTAAGAAATATATAGGAGATCCCCTGTGTGGCTAGAACATGGCCCTTTGAACTGCATAGGAAAGAAACCCAGTGGTTTTCCCACTCCAAATTCCACCCCATTATCTTCCTGAGTGAATATGTAGAACTTTTCCATGAAGAAAGCTCCCCAAAACAGAAAAGTAGAAAAAACTATCAAGTATAGTATAGTCTACTAGTTCTACCTGTTCTAAAAGATAGAATGTAGGAAATCCAGAGGAAGTATTTAAGTCAGGAAAGGTTTTTCCCACCTACCTAGGAGGGCGAGGGCAGGAAACACAAATAACCTGCTTCACCCTTTTAGATAGGCCGGCCAGACTCTCGAGAACAGCAACAATTTATTGAGTACCTCTTATGTGCCAGATACTATGCTTGTTCCTTTATAGAAATTATTCATTTAATCCTCCCGACAACTCTGCAAGGTATATATGATTATCAGTGTTTTGGTGGTGTGTACTTATAGTGTTCCACTAATCTTTCTCTCTCTGGTAAAATCTATAGTTTAATAAATATTTTGTATAGTCAAATCTTAGGAATTTAAGGCTAAGAAAAATAAGATATTAAAATGGAGATACAGCTAGAGGTAAAGTTGAAATTTAAAAATTATGCTTCAAGACTTCTTTTATTTGTTAGAGATGAATTAAATCACCTTTTAGTTTCATGGTACCCAATGCAAAAAAATAGAGCCAATAATCAGAATGAGCCACAGTATCCTTAAAATACTTATAGAAGGTTAAATACAATACTTGTAGCACACATTTTTTGTCAAATGCCTAGATCTACTCTGAATCCTTCTCAGCACAGTACACCAAGGCAGTCATCAATCAATCAAAGTTAGCACATGACATGAATCTTATTTCTCAACACTGATCTAAACCCAGAGACACAAACTAGAGTCTAAATCTGTTTTTATCAATAAAATTTTATTGGAACACAGCCCTGCCCATTTGTTTACATATTCTCTATGGATGCTTTTGTACTAGAGGGACTAAATTGAACAGCTCAGATAGAGACTGTATAGTTCACAAAGCCAAGATATTGCTACATGGCTTTTTACAGAAAAAAAAAAAAATCCAAACCCTGGTTTTGCCAAACTAAAGCAAAAATTAGTAGACATGTGTGTGCATATTATCCATATTGTTTTACTTCAATTTATTATGTGCTCTCATCTATGGGGCACTGTGTTAGGTTTCAGTTTACAAAAATAAATTGTACGTAGTTCTCACCATGAAATAATTCACAATACAGTCACAAAGAGGGCTATTTTAAAAGGCAATGACAAAGTAATTTAATTATAAAACAAGTGTATATAACTTATTATGTGAACCCAACAAGGTGCTTTACCCCAGAGGTTTTGCCTAAGCGTTACTGCTTGCCAATTTGCCACAGAACCTAAAATGTTAAGGAATTTTAGAAATTGTACCTATAGCAATCCTCAGAAGTGGTTGACAGATAAAAATGCAGCCAGACAAGAGGCAGTTGTTTTATTTGATGTAAGATTAAAAGTGAAAAGGTTATTGTGTATTCTAGAAACAACAGAACATAGGTGAAATCCCATAAAAATATAATTTAAGCAACTGTAGATACTACTTTCATTTGTTCAGAAACACACTGTCATGACAAAATTAACAGGTTTCAGAGACATCTGAAATCTGAATCAGGATTCACTGTCAATCAGTAGGGACACAGTAAATTTAAAATTATAGTAATTCACAGCTACTCCAACCTTAGAAAATAATGAATTTTTGGGCTGAGGATACAGCTCAGTGGCATAAGCACCTGCTTGGCAAGTGCCAGGCCCTGAATTCAATCCCTGGTACCTCAAGAAAAAAAAAAAAAAAAAA
>NW_004524691.1:7704910-7711544 GCF_000260255.1 Octodon degus | reverse complement strand
ATATATATATGCTACTAAAGTGAGATAGCATCCTTCCCCAAGAATTAGGTAAATTCTCAGGGTCTTTTCCAGTTCTTCAGTTAAAAGAGATAATGATAATAAAATGTGGAGATATATATATATATTTCAGACAAAAATTCTATGAATGATAGATCAGTTGAACAAGTACCCAGAGAACAAAGTGTGCTCTATAAGTGAATATCTCATTTAACTCAATTTTAGTTTATACGATGAAAGAAATTTTTGACGGGGATTTTCTTGAACTAAAACCCACACTTTCACATTTTTTTAAAAGAAAATATGCAGAGAGAATGTGAGCATTTTCTTGAGTTAAGGCTATCACTGAACACGAAAGGAGGGCTTTGACAGCATGTCTTTCACAAGGGCTTGCTTCCCACATAAACTCACCCTGACTCCTGTGAGAAGCTCTGGGTTCTCCTCCATAAGGTGGTATTTTGCTTGTGCCAAGCTACTTTCTGCACAGCTGTCTAGCCTCTAAACTCGAAAATATTTAACCTTTTTATGAAGAAAAGTACACGGACTTTGTGATGGTTGTTTACCCTTTAGGCCTCTTTCGTTTAGGCCCTCATTCATTACAGTACTCTAGATTTTGTTTTTAAATCTAACCTTTGGATAAATGGGGCATAAGAATTATAGAAACTGAATTCTGAATGCTTATCTACTTTTTAACAAAAATCAGGTACTTCCTAACTTCACATACATACCAGAATGTCTACTACGAAGACAACATACAATGTATTAATTATTGTAACTGTCCTACTAACCTGTTTTGAAACTGTTTCATTGCTAGTTTATCTTTTTTCTCATTAAAATGAATAAAAAATATTTTAAAAATTCACATACATACCAAAACAGCACAAATAAAACTGGTAACTTGTGTTTATGATGTATGTAATGCACAATGGTCAGTAAACATGAACAGTTCATAAAAATATAACCATACCGATACTATCACTTCCTCTCTGATTCTTTAGCACTTTGAACAAATGTCAGCACTTGGTAGGTGTTCAATAAAATACTTGGTGAATAAATGAATCAAAAGACTTGTGTCACAAAAATATTTTCAAAATTTATATATTTATTTATTTATCTTAAAGATTTATTTACTTGATACAGCATCTTGCTATGCAGCTCAGACTTGTAATGATCCTCCTGTCTCAGCCTCCCCAGCCCTGGGATTACACGTATGTGCCACCACACCGGGTTTTGGTGACTGGCTCAGCACAGGGCCTGCATGGCATGTGGTACCAGGGATCAAACCTGTGTCCTTGCACTTGTCAGGCAGATGCATAGACAAAGCTATCTCCCTGGCCCCTATTTTTAAAATTTAATATCCCAGATTTTGATCAATTTACTTAAAATCAAATAAATTAGTACACTGGTGAGTAAATATATTTAATAGCATTCATTTTATTAGACAAATTAATGTTTTCAAGCATTATTCATAATTGACCAATTCCTTAACATATTAAGAAACTGATGAGAAATAATAACTAAGAATTACAAGGAAATTTTTCCTGAGTATACTTCTGGGATACACCCTGACACAGTGGAAACTTCCACATTAATGAACAGCAATATTCTTAATTTCCATATAGTTAAGCATGCACCTGTAGTTATCCCTGTGTCCATCAGATGGCACCCATGAATCAAGTGAAATGTCTAACTCGATGCTGCTCAAGAAAGAAAACTGCAGAAATGTAAAGGACAGCTGTCTTCTAGTCTGCTAGAACAGCAATTGTTGAAATCCACAACTATGAAAAGCAGAGGGCTGACTGATCTGAGTAACAAAGCAAGCCTCATAATTCATTTTGTAAACATTCATTGTTTGTGACACTCCAGACCTTATTCAGGACATAGAGTTTAAAAGAGTCATGCCCTCAAAGAGCTTATATGATCCAAAGAAGCAGACAGCTTGGAAGCAGAAAGCTGCAAAACAATACAATAAATTCTCTGACACTATTTGGAAATACTACATCAGAAAAGACACGGGAGCCAAATCCTGGGAGACAGAAGAAGCCTGGTATGCAGAACTATGCGCTGGGTGGGAAGCAACCAGAGCATACAGTCCACAAAGACATAGAGGCATGCAAAAAAATGCTGCGCTTGAGGTCAGAGGTTTTAGGGCTGGAGCCAGAGTGTGTGTGGTGTGTGTGTGTCTGGGGGAAATGGAGAAAGCAGCATGAGATGAGGAAATAATGTAATAGGCTGGAATCACATGTGGATAATTAGGAATTATAATTCTATGATACAAATAATTAGCAATAACTGATGCTTATTAAAATTTTTCTATATGCTGAACACTAGGCTAAGCACTTAAATGCATTATTTATTCTTCACCATGACTTTCAAAAATGCGTACTATATTTATGCCCATTTTTCAGGGCCTTACCAATGTTGTGTTCTTGAGCTCCTACTTTGGACTTGCTATAACAGCAATCTCTTCTCATCATCCACCTGTTTCAAAAACTTTGAAGATAGGCTAGTCATGATTTCTTTGGGCAGTTGGTTGTATTTCATAGTAAAATGTGGGGCGAGAAAGTTCTCTGTTGTTTCACCTTCTGCAAGGAGTTTCTACAAGACCAGGGAACCCAGGTTCCTAGTCACACTACAATCAGTTAGCTCTGTGACCAGCTACTCTCGAATACATCCTTTAACCATGCATCCTTCAGTTCATTTATCTGTAAAATAGAGGAGTGGGCTAAAGGAAAAATACTGGACTCAAAGATCTTTTAAATCCTCTTCTATCTTAAATTTTATTCTATTAAATTTATTTATTTTCTTCTAATATACTATCTGATCTTGGAAGTACTATTGAATAATTTGTGGCAGGCCACAAAGAATCTGTAAATCTATGTAACCTAGAAATTCTGAGATTTAACCCTATCACTGACAAATTAATTGCAGAGGAAAAGTAATTACTCACAAATCCTAATATGATTGCATCTATCATATTAAGTGACAACCTCTCAAAGTTAAATTGCATAAGTCTAAAAGAAGGCATGCTGATTATCCAGAAGGTTAAAAATAAACTCATATTTTCATGTATCATTGGAATAGAAGTTTCTGTAAGACCTCTACATTGATATTTGCGGCCATCAACTGGCAGTAGGAAGCCATTACTGAATTAACAGAACCAGCTAAGAAATGAGATGGTTTCAAATTCCTCCTATCACATTAGTGACAATGAATAAACCCATTTATTAAATAATAGTAATTCTCTTGCTGAGCTTTAACTTTTTTAAGGTAGTAAAACATGAGATCTAGTGTGACTGATTTTCCAAGTTGCATGAGTAGAGTAATAACAAGCAGTCACAAGAGAAAAATGAAGCAGGAATAATTCTTTTCTTTGGGGGGGCAGAACTGGGGATTGAACTCAGACCCTTGTGCTTGCCAGGGAAGTGCTTATTCAACTGAGCTATCTCCTGGGCCCCAGAAACCATTTTTGTATGGAATTCTCGTCAAGAATTTAAAAACATGTCAGGGATATAGCTCAGTGGCACAGCATCTGCCTGGCAAGCTCAAGGTCCTGAGTTCAATTCAAAAAAACCAAGAAAACAAAATTAAAAACAGTATTTTAGGGCAAGCTGTCTTTTAAAAAAAAGAATACAAAATGGTAATAGAAATGATACAAAATTTCACTAATCAAAGTAATAGGAATTCAATAATGCTTGCTGTATTGCATGATGCTATCTTCAAATTAGTTGTTTAGGTTACTAGGTATAAATCTGCAAAATTGGTTAAAAGTAAACCAGAACAAAACAACAACTAAAAGACAATTATAAGAAATTAAAAAGAAAATAATTTTAAGCATTAACTGTTCCTTTCAATAGAACAACAGAAATCAGCAGTACAATTATCCAAATCATTCTACATATACACATGAATATATCTTTTTCCCTTCTTTCATCCTTTTCTTCATGCCAGTTTTTCCTTCCCACTCAGCAAATTCTTTCCCTTTCACAGTACCTATTGTACCTTTTCTATTTTATTTACTCTTTAAGATTCTCACACTAGTGAGACAATATGATGTTTGCAGATGTGGGTCTGATTTATTTTACTTATCAGTATAGTCGCTAGTTGCATCCATTTACCTATAAAAGCCTTGAATTTATCCTTTTTATAGCTGAGTAATATTCCATTGTGCAAAAATACCACATCTTTTTAAATCCATTCCTCAGTTGATGGGTTGTTTGTAAGATTTAGCTATGACAAATTGTGCTGCTATAATTATGGTTGCACATATATCACTTTGGTATAATGATTTCAGTTCTTTTTGAAAAATACCCAGGAGGGCAATAGCTGGCTTGAATGGGACCTATAATCCTAGCTTTTTGAGGAATTTCCAGTGATTTCCATAATAGGTGTACCAGCCTAGAGCAAGCTGTCCTGATTTTAGTCTTTCTGACGATATTTAAATAAATTAAACCACATGCTTTTAACTTTACATACACCATGCCTATGAAAAGTAGTGTTAAATAATATCTTAAACAATGAGATACAAACACTTAGAAAATGTCCTGAACTTGTAGCGTAACACTTCATACCACTCAAGGACAGACACATTATGTCAATTTATTGTACTTTGTGGCATAAAATATTTGGGATCTTAGATGCACATAAAATTTTTAAAAATTATAAAATGTTAAAATGTTGTAATCAGGCAATCAGGCACCTGATTCCCATTCTATCAGATTTCTCTTATATTTTTCTTTATTCTTTCATTACTAATTAAAATGGATGAAAAGCAAAGAGTTTTATTTCAGAGATGACCATGAAATGAATTTAAATTAGTTTACTAGTATTCTGAAAACACATTTTATTAAAACTTATTCATAGAGTTTATTTTCCTTTTTAACTCTGAGAGACTATGCACTCAGAAATTTAATGATTTTAAATTCAAACAAACCAGATATTACTAGAGGTAATAAATGAAATAGTAAGTATGATAAAAACATTCAGAAATGTTAACATTTAGTAAGTATTTACTCTAAGCCTAGCACCAAGCTGAGCACCATACATGTATCAACTCAATTAAACTAAATGATCAAGGAAGAAAAAGAAATCCACTTGGCCAGCATAAATGTAACTAGATTTCCTCAAGTGAAATTCATTCTATTTTATAATTAACATATGTGGAGGTCCACCTATAAGAAATGATGAGAAGTATAAGTAATTTAAAAAGTCATGATCAATAACATAATTATAATGGTGAAAAGTAGATCAATCTCTCCTAAAAAGGAAATGTAATATTATATAGTATTTATGAGGTCCATTTGGGAAACATAAATCTCATTATTATTTTTAACCCTTCAAGTTTTAGGTCCTTGTTTCAGTGTATAATGTTTCTTCTTTAACTATAATTACACAAGCAAAATATCTAGTATGTTAAGAAACAATCCTGTTGATGCCAAAGCTATAGTTCATAAGACAGCCTTGGAAAACCGAAGGAATACTCAGTATCCCAGCTCTATCCACTTCACTCTTTTGAAAACATACTGCATACATTTATCATATGCCATTAAACTGATACCCAGCCTTAAGTAAATCCTGAACTATAAAATAATGTTAAGAGATTCAACCAAAACTTCTCAGATTTCCCATACAACTCTCTTAGTTATAATAGAAGAGTCAAGGGTGAGTGGTAGGTACCAAATAGACAAACATTTAGATCAAGACCCCACCTCAAAGCCCTATCACAGATTTGACTCAGGTGGGTCTTTCTTTACTGCCAAATCATTAAATGTGGTTCCTCCGAGAGGTCTGGCCCCAGAGTCAGATGCAGGCCTGGGTAGTAGGGGTAGCCAGGGACAAAGCAGCTTGTACCTCGAGCTTTACTAGATTGTCAAAATGTTTTTCTGATTTCTCTAGACATAATAGAATAAGAATCATTCAGAGGGAAAATGCATTCTTTAGGAGCAGATTTAGTGTGAGGGCCTCATGACATTTTCCAGCAATGAAGCAGCTAGTAATTAAATATCAAGGAGTTAATGACCTCCTGACTCAATGAGCTTTGATTTGGTGCAATTAGGACTCCTTCACTGAAGCTTGTCCTCCTCTCAGTTTTCTGAGGTGCACAGCTTCAGGCACCACAACAAGTCAGCCCAGAAAAACGAGCAGGAAAGCTGCAGCATCCACAATTTATGCAGTGCTATTTCAGCATTGCCTAAACATGTGCTATCTTTGCATTTCCCAATATCTCTGCTGCACTGCAGCACTTCTGGCCCAGCAAACTGTAACTTAATGGCACACTACTTTTTGACTACACTACACCAAACACAAAAAGAGACATTTGCATACAAAGCACATAAAGATATATGCACCAGTTATTCTCTTAGCTTCTTCTCCTCTGGAATGATTAACATGATTGTAGCAAACTATACCATTCTTTAAAGAATATGGAGCTGGAGTGAAGATTTGATTAATAGAGTGGAATCTAAAATATGCCACAGGATGAGAGAATTAAATGACTGCCAATACTATAAAGTTTGGGGGGGTTATTATTTATACTTAGAAGAGGTTAAACAGTCTCTGAAGACTACTGTACTTATGACTTTAATGAAAAAGAAACTGTATATTTATTTCCTTGTTCAAGCAATAAGATATGAGAAAG
>NW_004524691.1:7699475-7700944 GCF_000260255.1 Octodon degus | reverse complement strand
CAAATGGAAATAAGGAAGTAATAAGCCTGCCTGGTTTCTAGAATGTTCAGTTCATTCCAGTTTCTTGACTGGATTTAAGGGAATTGCCCAAACCCTTATAATGATACTCTAAGATTCCATGTCTATCTTAGCTATTATTGTATTCCATTTTCCTAGCATAGTACCTGATACATGGATTGTTCTCACAAAAGAATTTATTACATAATGTTTTATTACTGGCTATAAATAATCTTACTATAAATAATCCCAATCCATAGATAGATACGGGACACAAAATGCTAGCTTCCATTTCAAAGTCCCTGAAATAGCTACTATAAAATAAATTCTACAAGCATCATCCACATAGTCTGAAATCTAACCAACATCAGATAGAACTCTCTGGTAATTAGTAACCTCCAGAAACTGAGAAATAGCCCTGAATTGTGTGGTATTTGCTTTTTTCTTTAACTGGTGACAAGAAGTGTTCTAGATCTGTGTAAATTCAGAACATGAACTAACTGAACTCCCTGCTCATAAGTACCCTTAATAGCTGACTTACTAAATGCTTTCCTTAAGGAGGGTTGTGCTTTCATGCACCTGAAGCTGAAAAAGGTAAGTACAAGTATGTAAAGTTTTTTCAAGTTATTTCCTCTTCAGGAATCTATTCATGTTTAGAATTATATCCCTTTCAACATTTAAAAAAAACTTGGTGTTCATTCACAGGTGTAATTCTAGCAATGAGGAGGCTGAGACAGGAGGATTATTCAGTTCAAGGCCAGTTTGGAGTACATAGTAACTACTGTCTTAAAAAAAAAAAAAAAGAAAGAAAGAAAAGGCAAAACCAAAACCCCACCCCCCCAAAAAAAAAATCCTTGAGGGTCACTGTATTTATAGGCTAATCATTAACATTTTAACTCAAACAAGTTAATGCTTAAAGAAAAAAAAGAATACATTAAGGTTAGATGCACAACTTAACTTCTCTACTAATTTTATAAATAAGACCAAACATTAGTCTATGATCCCTAACATTACTATTAAACTTTATCCATTTACATAAAAAGAAGAAACTAGAATTGGGAGCTGAATATTTAAAAAGCCTGGAGAAGAGAACCTTCCAAAAAGTCTTTTTGTCACACAGAAAAGTCACGCTCAGTAATGTCCGAGATCTCACATTCCCCACTGTGTTGTTCTCATCATCTAGTACTCAGTCTGCTGTCATACAGCTGGCTTATTCCAGAAATGGCATCTCATGATTTTAAAAAGTGGCTTCAAACTCTATCATAATTATGCTGAAGACAAGATTAAATACTAATTATTTTGCTCTTTTTGTTTAATAAGTAACATTCTTCATAGAATCATGCCACAGTGAAAAAACAGGAATAATCTAAATTTCAAGGGTTTCACCTAAGATGTTTGATATTCACGCCTAAGATGTTTGATATGCAGACAGATAGTGAGGTTAAGCTTAACAGCCTGAGTTGTATGGTAAT
>NW_004524691.1:7686289-7699375 GCF_000260255.1 Octodon degus | reverse complement strand
TGAAGCTTGTCCTCCTCTCAGTTTTCTGAGGTGCACAGCTTCAGGCACCACAACAAGTCAGCCCAGAAAAACGAGCAGGAAAGCTGCAGCATCCACAATTTATGCAGTGCTATTTCAGCGTTGCCTAAACATGTGCTATCTTTGCATTTCCCAATATCTCTGCTGCACTGCAGCACTTCTGGCCCAGCAAACTGTAACTTAATGGCACACTACTTTTTGACTACACTACACCAAACACAAAAAGAGACATTTGCATACAAAGCACATAAAGATATATGCACCAGTTATTCTCTTAGCTTCTTCTCCTCTGGAATGATTAACATGATTGTAGCAAACTATACCATTCTTTAAAGAATATGGAGCTGGAGTGAAGATTTGATTAATAGAGTGGAATCTAAAATATGCCACAGGATGAGAGAATTAAATGACTGCCAATACTATAAAGTTTGGGGGGGTTATTATTTATACTTAGAAGAGGTTAAACAGTCTCTGAAGACTACTGTACTTATGACTTTAATGAAAAAGAAACTGTATATTTATTTCCTTGTTCAAGCAATAAGATATGAGAAAGCTTCTCCCAAGGTTTGTCTCAGTCACTAATGGAGTGAGGCACCGGATGTGCAAAAGCAAGAATGGAAGCTCCACAAGGTCCCACAAGTTCTGTTTGGCCCTCACAGCTGGCCAGCCATCTGGTGAGCAACACACAAGTTCTCACTTGTGCCTGGGTGATTGGCCTGTAACTCGCCTTCAGGGCTTGGGAGCATAAGGCTTTTGCTTTCAGATAACTACATTTTATCTCTATCTAAAACCATTTGTATGATGGGGAGAATACCACAGAGCCATTAAAAAGGGATGATTTAAGAGAAGTTTTAATGCTGTGAAGTATACTGATAACTGAAAAAAAAGGGTCCCAAACTGTCCTATGATGTGAACCTACATGAACATGAAACAAAGATGTGTACAATAATGCAGAAACACGGCCAACTGTGTTTCACTATGGGGAGAAGTGCCTAAAAATTATTTTCTTCACTAAGATTTTATAATTTTATTTTAGAATTTGTTTAATAAATACATGTTACTGCCCTGCTGGCCCCAACCCCAGGTGCACTGAGTCAGCCAAGTGTAGTGGCACGTGCCTATAATCCCAGCACTGGGGAGGCTGGAAACAGGAGGATCACTATGAGTCTGAGCTGTGTAGTGAGAGCTTGTAACAAATACAGTTAAAAAAAGAAGCACATGTTACTTTTAGAGTAACAGAATGTTGAAATGGAAAAGAATGTAAGAGAAAGAAAGAACAATAGGTCATGCCACCTGCTTTTTCCCAGAGAGGAACAAGGAGTGAGAGAATAATGAATGTGTCGTCTCCTGTGTAGTTACTTAGATGGGAACCTTCCCTCCTTTTGAAGTTTCTGACTTTGGCTGCACCGGGAAACCTACCAAAAAAAGTATCTGGTGTAGGGAGGAGCAAAGCAGGCAAAGATATAAAACATAGACAATCAAAGCCTAAGAAAAAAAGATACAGCCAAATGTTTGCTTTACATAAATACCAGCACAGGAGAGAGATGCCATGGGACATTCTTTCTGAAAATAGCTTACCACTTTCCACTTTTTAAAACAATTGGTCATCTGTATTTCTTATTTTTCATATCCTCGACTTGTCAACTTATATTTAAAATAAATAAGGTGCTAAAGTTGAAAACATTTGCTCTTATTACCCTCCAGCTTTAAAAGGAAAACAAGACAAATTCCCTGTAGGAATAGGATGAATGACATATGGTAATTACACCACCATTAAACAGATTCTTCAAGACACACTTTTCTTAGAGAGAAACTTAGTCACTTTAAATTGACAAACAAAATGCTTTGTATCAAAATCCTTTTGTTTTCCCCATATAATCAGATAACCTGAAGTCACTTTTTTGACCATTCCTTTTCAAAAACATTTCAGAGATAAAAATAAAAAAGTTAGGTTATATCCCAGGCAAAATACAACACATCTGTAGATGCAATGTTTGAGGCTTTTAATTCAGAAAAAAATGTCAAGGCAAGTAAAACAATACACATTTCTTATCTGTATGCCTTAAACTATGGTTCATTTCTCACCAACTTCCCCAGCTCCCATGTCTCTTAAGCCTTTAAATAATGGAAGTAGAGGGAACTGAGAGCAACAGTGAGACCCAGAGACAGATAGAGGACACTCAAAGAGCGATAATGAAAAATAATGGTGGAACCACCAGAAAAGCAGCAAACAATGCCTTTAGAGATATTTTACATCATTTACTGTTAGCTGTCTTTAGACAGGTATCTATATACTTTACTTTGTTTAATTTCATTTTCAATTGTATGGTTTTTTTTAAAAATTGTATGGTTTTCTATTGAATATACATTTATAAGCAGCTTTAAAATTTTCTAGAAATAGGTACACATAAATTCTACAAAATACAAAAAAAATGCCCTTTATAGCTTTTCAAATAAGTTTCCTGTGGTATTTCTATTAAACAAGTGTAAAAATAGTAAAAAATAATGTATGATATGAAGGCTAAAATAATTTGAAACATAATTTTATTAGAAAACAAATGTGAGAAATGTGCTTTACTTGTGCAATTTGAATAGAATCTGAATTTGTGTCAAGCATGAGCCTGTCTGGATTTTTTATAAAGAATATAATCTATTTTATAAATACTGAGTTTTATTCTGAATATTATACAGGGTAAGAAAACTAGTATCTATTGAAAGGCTATCAAGACATCGATAGTATGTTCATTTTCATAATTATCATCATGTAATTCTCATAGCCACTTTGCAAATGAAGAATTAAAAAGCAAAAATTAAATTCCTTTAAAATCATTTAGCAGTGAAAAGCGTGGTCAAAATTCAAGTCCAGTTTTTTTTTTTTTGCTTCAAAGGACATACTTTACTAATACATATAACTGCTTACAATATCTGCATTGGTAGCAACTATGCTACGGAACTTTTATGCTGCCATATACACAGGTTAAAACATCATGAACCTTGGCCTAATGACACATGAACTTGAAAGAATGGTTTGATAGGCTAAGATCATTTACTCAAAAACAAGTAGTAATGATACTTATTTTTCTAATATAAAAGTGTTTATCCTTTAAAAATGCTTAATACTATGATTATTTCAT
The DNA here is from genome assembly GCF_000260255.1 of Octodon degus. Classification (NCBI taxonomy): domain Eukaryota; kingdom Metazoa; phylum Chordata; class Mammalia; order Rodentia; family Octodontidae; genus Octodon; species Octodon degus. Next base: position 7,696,223 of record NW_004524691.1, on the reverse strand, counting down.
TTATCCCAACAATTCTCAGAAGCAGTACATAGGCATTATCACTGTCCTCATCGTGTATGTAAAGAAACTGAGGTACCCCAGGTGTAGTGACAAATGAGTGTAATCCCAGCTACTTGGGTGGCTGAGACAGGAAGATCCCAAATTCAAGAAACTGAGACATAAAATGACTCACCCAAGGATGACTACTGGTGTCAAAAAATGGCAGAAACATAGCTTCATAACACACTGTCCAGCACTATTCTATTTCATGCAGTATATGGAGATTCGTTTTTATAAAAATTAAAATTAAAATTGATGGCTGGAACACAAGCATTCTTTGTAACCTATACGCTAAGCAGGTAGTACTACATCACAATGCAAAACAGGCTTTTCTTGAACCCTGCCACTGAGCCCTGCCTAAAGAGGCTTCAATCCACTGAGCTATCTGGCCGGCCCACAACTAATTTTTTCTTTTTTCTTTTTGGTGGTATTGGGGATTGAACTCGGGACCCTGTGCTTGCCAGGCAAGCACTTATTCCACTGAGCTATCTCCCCAGCCCTGGTTATCTTGTAGAAAACCGTAGGTAATTTGATTTGGAGAAAACATTCTCATTAGTGAACTATTCCTGGCCAGAGAGGCTTTCCTTATTCATCCTTGTGTACCTACTCGATCTCTGTTGTGAAGCAGAATAAATAAACAAAAGGAATAACTAGAGAAAATGAGAAGGAGAAAGCAATAAATAAAATAGTTGCCTCTCCGCAAGTGTTCTGAAGAAGACAAAAAACTATGAAAAGGCAAAAGTAACCACTTAAAAGAAAATATTATATATAAAGTTTTTATTCCAAAGAATAGGGTGCTTCTTTAATGTGGTCCTTTATAACAGATTTTAAGCGGTACTTGAGGAAAAGACAAGCACATCTGATGAAGACAACATCTTGGAAGAAGCCTATATCATAGTCATGGAAAATACTATATCTTAATCAAAGGTAATGTTTCTTTTGTTATTGACTACTGCTATTTAATAAAAGAATACATGTGAACTGCAAACTTGGACAAATGATGGGACTTGTCCTTTATATTCCCTTTGCTAAGAATGCTCCCCCACCATGCAACAAACTAAGCAAAAAGAGTCCCATCTTGTTCTTCTCCTTGCTTATTTACATAATACATAATGGGGCACTTAAGTGTTTAATGTTCAGTTCCCCTACATGACTGCAAGCTCTGTTCATTTGTTTAACAGCCAGCATAGTGCCTAGGCTAGAGACTATATGTTCAAAAGATAACTGCTGAATAAACTAAATAGATAAATGAAGATTTGTAGATTCCAGATGATAAGTGCACTGTCCCATTTGATTTCTCCTTTTGTTCTGTCAGTTTCTCCAATGTGAGAGTGAAGAAAATAGTTCTGTGAGTGAGATACAGGAATGATCAATCAGTTTGCACACACTACAAAATACCAGAACCACAAACACCTATTTTGAATGTGTAGACATGTGTGTCTATGCAGACTGCAGGCTGTCTGAGCTAAAAAGGGAGAATACTGGCTCCCTAGGCAACTCTCATTTTTCATTTCAAATGTTTGTCCCCTACTGTCTCAATTATTGCCATTTATCCATTTTGTTAGGAGAGCAGAACAAATTAGAAGCTATGTATTATCAGCAATTCTACCTTACTAAATAATAAAGCATGTATTAACTAGACACAAAACAAAGTCACTCACACTAGCCTACATAAACCCCTTTCAATCTCTCTCTGCTTTGAGAAGTACAGCTACATTTTATTCTGTCCTGTCTCATGCATCATTTCCTCTTCAGGACAAAGGGATTTAATTCCCTACAACTGTGTAGTGCTTTACATTTACAGTGTACTTTTTTAAAAAGGTCTGCTAGATCGAAAATTTCAACAGAAGTTCCAAGATATAGTTATAAAATATCAATTTGAAATTCCAGGTCTACATACAAATTTGTAGAAGAAACATTTTGTAGCCTAATGATTTTAAAAAGCTCCCTCCCACATTCAAAATGAAAAAGATCAAAAGAAATGAAGGAAGAGTTACTGAGGACAGTTTCAGGACAGAGCCATGTGTTTTGTATTCTTACTCCCTCACAATACAGAAGATCAAGATGTGTGGGACAAGTCGGAGTTCTACAGGATCACTCAGAACGCTGGGCCTGCACCCCAGCAGTTAGGGGAACACAATGGATATGTCTTGACTCTTGCCTGGAAAAGCTCAAAGAGTGAGAGCTGCAGCTAAGGAGACTGCTGGCCTGGCCTGCACCCCAGCACTTGTCTGTCCAAGGATCTCGAGTACTTCCAGTGGATATGAATAGAGGCCTCAAGGGGAACAGAGCTGATCTCACACCTCTGCAGAGGAGCTGCCTGCAGGGTGAAAGGACTGGACTGCAGAGTCTTTATGGAACAAACTGCTAAAATCCTAGAGCTGAAGAAAGTATAGTATACTTCTTATACTACTAGTAAATAAAAAAGACAGATATAAATGAAAAATTCATAAAAGTCACCAGTAGAAAAAGGCAGCTTTAAAGAAGAGATACTGAGAGCATGAAGTCCTTGTGTGTCCCCATTAGTCAAGTCTTCACTTTTCTGACCTTCTCTTCTCCTTCCTTGATTCCTTTCATTTCCATTGTAGATCCTGATAGGATTTGAAACTGTGTTATCAAGTAGAAGCTTAAGGTAGGGTTTCTATCTGGCAAAGATCTTAAGTAGGAGGGAAAAAGGAAAAGTCTGAAGTTTTGATGACCACAAGACTACTTTACTTACAACCTACTACTACTTAAAAGTAAGTAGTAAATTATATTAAAATTACCAGAAAGGTCATAGGATTGCCACGTGTTCATTCTGGGATAGGGAAGAACTTCCTGTCCTAAACATATTCTAATTGGAAAGTTGGAAGTAAAAATAAGGATGCATTCTGATTAGATCTTATGCATCTTATTTGCTGTATCACATAACAGGTTAATTGAAACTTGGTAAGCAATTCGTAGGACCCAAAAAGATGCCTTGGCCCCTAAAAGAGAACTTTGAGGTTATACACAAAGGCTAAAAACAAAGCTGCTATTAAGAAAGAAGTTAAATTTTCTCAGAGACAAAAAGAAATAGAGGGGTGTGGGGAGATGGCCCAGTAGAATAAGCACTTCCCTGGCAAGTGCAAAGGCCAGAGTTCAACCCCCGGTTCTGTAAAAAGAAAGAAAGAAAGAAAGAAAGAAAGAAAGAAAGAAAGAAAGAAAGAAAGAAAGAAAGAAAGAAAGAAAGAAAGAAAGAAAGAACTAGAGATTTAGCCCCACCTGCTTTGCATCTCTGCCTTACAGTTTATTTGTGCTCTTACATTATAGACTAGGTAACTTATAAACAAGAGACACTTACATTGTCACTGTTGTAGAGGGTAAGAATTATAAAATTAAGGATTATTCCTCTAAGATGGCACCATCTTGCCTCTTCACATGATGGCAGGGACAGAAGACCAAAAGGAATATAGGTAGTTCTCTCCAGCCCTCCAATGAGATCACCAGTTTCACTCTCCTCTCTGTCTACATTACTTCCCAATAGCCTCTTTTTCTTTTCTTTTCTTTTTTTTTTTTAAATCTTATTTATTTATTTATGTATTTGGTACAGGGTCTCACTACTTAGGTTGGACTCATAGTGATCCTCCTTCCTCAGCCTCCCCAGCACTGGGATTACAGGTGTGCACCACCACGCCTGGTTTTGGTGGCTGGCATGGCTTCCCCAGGTTTCTGGGGCTGGCACAGCATGTTGTACCAGAGACTGAACTCAGGTCCTTGTGCTTGCCAGGCAAGCACTTAGACCACTGAGCTATCTCCCCAGCCTGGCCTACCTCTTATTACAGACACATTGAGGGATGAATTTCAACATCAATTTTGGAGGGGTCAGAAACATAGAAATATAGCATTACTACTCTATAACTTATGGTATTCTCTCCAAGAATGGAAATAGGAAGGTAGGATTGGCTACTACCACAGTAGCCCTAAGTTCAGATCCTTAAAGCAATACCATACTACAGAAAAGGCCTAGTTTGACTTTGGGCGAAGAACCCTACAGAAAGACTCTAACTGTCTCTAATTCAATTATGTTCCCATTCCTGGATTAATCACTGTTTTCATATAGGGTGTAGTACCAGACCATATGCTGTGTGGTACATGAGCTTTGCTAAAGGTAAAGATGGATACAAGACAGATTTCCTATGAACCCCACAATTTTACATCATTTTACCCCTAGATCATACAAAAAGCAACCAATTAGCTGGCAATGGGCACCAGATCTTCTCACTGGAAACCTGGTACTTTTCCAATATTCAAATCTCTTTGTAAAGATTTTCTAGAGCAAACAAACCTAATTCATTTGATATGTCCAAAAATGGAAACTGGATTAAGCGACTAGATTAAATAATGTCATTTTTACCTTTAACAATCTATGATTCTAAAATAGATCAACAACTGGTTTATTCTAGGTTTTATGGTATGACTTGGAGTGATTCATTATTTATGTAATTCCTGAAATATAGATTTGAGTACATACTACCTACTGTGTGCCAGGCACTTTTTTCTTGCAATCCTGGTCATGCAGGAGCCTAAATTTCAAATAAATCCTCCAAACTACATGGCAAGCACCTCACCAAAAAATTGGGAAAAGTAGTAAATTAATATAGTAGCTATTAGGAATAAGTTTCATTTCACCAGCTAAAGGAGAAACACAAAGATAAACACCTTTGCATATAGACAAGCTTTTACAAATACACATACCCATTGGAAATGACAAGTCTTATGAAAACCAGAAATTTCATGCTATAAAAATCACTTGTCATGTAATAGCTTTACCATCAACATGTATGGCTCTAATTTAATAAGAAAACTCTACATCAGAGTACAGACACAATAATGAAGTGAAAGAGGAAAGCAAAATTTTTATGTCGTTTTTAAACATAACGTAGTTGTTTAGTTTTTTTTTACATTATCACTTTATGATTGCTCCCTACTTTAAAAATAACCACAGCATGTATTAAATGCCCATCGTATCATACTAGACAACTTCAAAGACACAACTGGAAATTACTTTGCTTTTCTAATTGTGCTTTCTTGAGAGAGCTTCTGGTTAGAAGAGATAACACAGCCCAGCTTTGATTATGGGCCTTTCCTGATGTTCATGCATTAAAGTAACATAGGTTAGGTTTTTAATCTTTACTTTCAGTCATAGGATATTGCTTCTACACACATCTGGCAAAGGCAAAGATGCACAAAAATGCCTCTTATTCCATCACTCTATAGAGCAGCTATTTGCATTCTGTCAACCCATTTGCCTCAGGTAGAAAATCTAACAGCTCTGCTTACTAGATTCATCTAAAAAACAGAAGTAAAATGAGCTGTGAGGCATCCTGGGAGGATCAATGATTATTTATAGGGCTAACGGCTTAGAATATACTTGAAATAAAACAAGCACAAGTACCCTGAGTCTCAAAGAACTCCTTTCTTGACTTAGTCCCTATATATCTTAAGAGCTAAGCAAGCCAGGAGGTCTCAAGAGAATGCTGCCATGAAAACTGTCTATTTTGGTTGGAATGCAGTCTTGTGACCTTACTACCCTGACTTTGTACCTACCAATCAGAACCACCACTAGTGTAGCATGTTGTAGCAGAGCTCAGAAAAGTTTTTAAAATTGTTTATTTTTTTTTCTCCTGTATTTTAGGGAAGGGTCTACAGGGTGTTCAGGGACTCACTACTAGATCGACTTGTAGTGATTCTCCTGTTTATAGCCTCCCAAGAGCTTGGATTATAGGTATGTACCACCACGCCCAGTCTCAATTGCCTGCTCAGAGCGCCCCAGGGGGCGGGTCCAGCACGGCAGGCTGGGGATCAAACCTCCGGCCCCTGAGCCTGTTTGCAGGCGCTTTAACCTGCTGAGCTATTTGGTCGGCCCTAAATTTTTAAAATTGTGACGAGCATTCATCTCTCAACTTGTTCGTGAGAACAGGTAGAAGAATTATTTTGTTCTAACATCAACTCAATATGTACCTTCGTGACCCTACTATATATATTCAGGGTTGTGTTGTTATTATGAAGGAAGCTAAGAAGTCCTTGTCTTCAAAGATCTCCACACCAACTGTTTATTAATATGAACAAGAGAGAGTGATTGTGCAGTATAAAGAGGTCTAAGTGAGAAGTTCTTGGATCCAGACCCACTGTTTATTAACAATTTTCTTACTCCTGTCACCTTCAACAAGGGCCTGGCTACATGCCTATAAACTTCATTTCCCAAATTCCAGATTCTAACCTGGTCATCAAATGCATAGTGAAAATTACTAAGGTTCAAGAATCATAAAAAAAGAATGTAGCCAAAGCCCTCCAGAATAGGATTCAAATGTATTTTGATATGAATCAGCAAAGGAAAACAAACCAGAAGAAAGGGGCAAAAGAGAATGTAGGTATAGGCCCTGTCTCCTTGGCTATATCTACATTAGGTCACTGACAGAGATCCACAATCAGAGCGAAGTTCCTTGATAGAGGTATATCTCTCTCATCCTGCTTCCCTCCCTCTACTTACATTCTGGCTGTTAAATAGTACTGCCTGGTACTACAATTCTCAGTCTAAAGATTTGTGGCTGTAAAATTAGCTTGTTTACAGCTACAATAGGCTTACTCACCATCAACCCTCTAAAACAGATCCTTTTAAGAATGCCAGCAGGAATTCAATGAGTAGAATGAGATGATCATTGCCCTGTACCTCTCTAGCTCTACCCCAATTACATCTTTTTTTAAAATGTTTATTTATTTATTTGGTACAGGGTCTTACTATGCAGCTCAGACTCACAGTGATTCTCCTATCTCAGCCTCCCTAGGTATTACAGATGTGTGACACCATGCTGGGTTTTGGTGCCTGGCTCAGTGCACCTGGGGTTCCAGGGTCAGGATGGAATGCAGGACTGAGGATTGAACTCAGGTCCTTCAACTTTCCAGGCAGGTGCTTAGACTGCCGAGCTATCTCCCCAGCCCCTCCTAACTAGATATTTAATGATGGAGTAGTCAATCTCCACAGACTTTATTTTCTATTTTCTTTCCAATTTTTGTTTTTTATTAGTACATGTCTGCAGTACATAATGATTACATTCCTCATATGGAGTTTGCACATGTACAGATTTGATTTTTTTTCTCCTTTAAAATATCTACTTTTTAATCACTGATATAAATTGGGGAAACCACAAGAGATAATAGTTATAACTAAGCCTTACTCTCAAAACATATACATAGATATTTTAATCCTCATTATCAATGATACATACATGATTTATTGAGGTGATAAGAGTTTGATATTCTACCTCCAGTAGCATAGACTATTCAATAGCAAAATAAATAGTGTCTGAATACACAAGGACTCATTCACTAAATACCTTACAGCTCGTATAGAAATTTAAGATCACAAATTTTGTTAATAATTAATGAATTAGAATAACATATCAGACTCAATTGAATTATTGCCTTGAAGACACAAATGGTCAACTTAAAGTAAAACTATATTTTATTTCCATCTATTTACTCAGCAAAATGCCAATACTAAATAAACAAAAAATCTCTCAAAATGTCATGACTCCTACTTTCAAAATTTGCTAGCAGTATGCAGTGGAATGAGTTCAATTTTGTGCATGTAAATGTGAACTTATAGGCAGAGGTTTTAGTGACTATTAAATCAGATTTGCAGAACAGTGGCTGTTGCCAATGGTCATGACCATTTCTTATTTGATAATAATATAGTTTCCATATGCAGAATCCTATGAGCTGACTTCAATAAGTAGGAACAGCTTCTTCATTTTTTGCTCCTTATAAATTGAGTTTGCTTGAATAAGATGCAGTTTCTTCCAAAGGAGAATATAAAACAAATGAGAGAGAATATGCTGTTTGCATATTTTTGCTGAGCTAGGTAAAATGAACCTCCAGCATTTCTTCCGTAAGCTTTTATGTTAATGAAGACCTGATGGGCATCATATCTGAAAAGAAATCTAAATGTGAATTATTTACTATCATCATACATTAAGTCAGAATTCAGCTTATAATTTTAGAGCCACTTTGCAAAAGGACATCCTTGATCTACTTCTGTAACTTATAGAAAAGTTACATTGACCATTAAACAATTGCTCCCCTTGCCCTGGAGATTTTTCTTTATGATCAACCACAAGGTATTATGAATTTGATTTAGACTGAAGAAGGCATATGCCAGTACCTCTTATCAAACCTTGAAACAGCAAAAGTTTTTCAAAAACCAATTATAAAGGGCTGGGGATTTAGATCCATGGTACAGTGCCTGCCTGGCAAATGTGAGGTCATGAGTTTGATATTCAGGTAACCCATACAGAAGCTGCATTAACCTAACATTTATACTCTGATTTATGGTTAATAAACTATTTCATATTGTCCAAGAGAACAATAATAATGGCAGTAGACAATGACTGCCACATCTGGAAGTTGTTCATCATCAGGCTAGATTTGGCTGAGCAGACCTGATTTTCTCTCTGTCTCTATTATAGAATCTTACAAAATTAGGGCCAATTCCCTTTTTGGTTAAACTTTCTTTTGATTCTTGAATTTTCATACTACAGAGAACAGCCACATGTCTTCTATTAAGTACAACATTTAGCTATGGCCCACACAGCCTCTGCTTAAAACTGAATTCTTCAATATACCCAAAATCCCTAGGCCTCCAAATGATATGCCTGGGTTTTGCTCATAGCTCACAGTCAGTCTCTGTGAGACCAACTACTTGATGGTTCCAAACAAAATAATTATCCCTGGGGCAGAAATCATGGCTTAATGGTGACATCTAATCATACCATCTTCCATCATTTGGGAGAAAGAGTAAAGTCTACCTCTTACCTGAAAGAGCAGAAGAAAAATGAAAATAATTTCAAATGAATAGAGATGACAGTTACCAGGAAATGCACCCAGGCCTTATGCATCAGCTGCATTCTCAGCTATTTTTTCTTTTTTTCTCTTTTTTCTTTTTTCCTTCTAGGCATGGTCTTATTAAGCTACCCAGGCTAGGCTCAAACATGTGATCCTCCTGCGTTGGTCTTACAAGGTGCTGGGATTGCAAGCACGTGATACCATCTCTGGCTGAAGAGAGATTTCTAACAGGACAGCTGTAGATAAATTTATATATTTTTTTTCTAAAGTAGATCATCTTCTTGAAAATAGGTACCCAGATCATGGTTTAACTTTTCTAAAAATAGCAGATAACAGAAAGGCTTTAATTCCATCTGCTTCCCTTGAGAAGGAGGAGGAAGGAATATGAAACACTTATGAGGGTAGCAAAAGTTCCAAAGCACAAAATAGGACTACCTAGAGAGTGTACTGCTCTCAAACCTTCAAATGCACCCCGATAGCTGCTGAAAATACTACTTTGCCCATCAGAAAATCCTTCTTGGATCATACCAAATGTAGTAGCACTCTAAACTGTCTGAATCCAACACAGCCACAATATCCAATGAAAAGAAAGGGATGATTGAAGAGGACACTGATATTTCTTATCACTAGCTACTTTTTCTTTTTGTATTTAGGACCAGGTCTACAGGGTCTCACTGCACAGATCAGACTCATAGTGATCCTCCTGTTTACAGCCTCCCAAGTGCTAGGATTATAGGTGCAGGACACAACACCCAGTCTCAATTGCCATCTCAGCACGCCCTGGAGGCGGGGCCGGCAAGGCAGTCCTGGGGATTGAAAACAAGGCCCCTGATTCTGCCTAAACAGGCATTTTAATCCACTGAGCTATTTGGCCGGAACTCCACTCACTACCTTTCTATTTGAAGTTCAAGCACCTCTGGAAAAACTGGCTTTCTACATGCCAAAAAATCAAACTTGACCCAGGTCTATCACCATGCACTAAACTAAAATCAAAATGGATTAAAGATCTAAACATTAAAGCAGAGACACTAAA
>NW_004524691.1:7662112-7681149 GCF_000260255.1 Octodon degus | reverse complement strand
TGTATGCAGTGTGTTAATTATTGAAACTGTCCTACCAATTTGGTTTGAAACTGTCTCATTGCTATTTGTTTCTCAATAAAATTATGGGGAAAAAGAGTTTCAGTGAGTTTTAAATGGTGAAATCTGATTAGATTTCTGTGTCTTGGCAAAACCTGAGTACAAAAAAAGTGTTTTGTAAATTTCTAATTTGGCTAAGTATGACAGAGCTAAAAACCTGAATAAAAATATAAAGGCGGTCATAGCACTCCTGTACTGTGCTCTCACAGATAAGGCCATCATAAAATGCAGGCCTTCTAAACACATCATCTTGACTGGGGGCCCAGGGATGCAAATTTTTATACTGCAATTAGATCATGGTATAGCCAGTTTCTACTATAGGAAGAAGGCATGGGGTATGAGTGAAGTAACTATAACATTTGAGATAGTGATTACCCCACTACCACAATCTGATACTGTCAAAAGGGATTGCCCAGGGCTGGAGAGATGGCTCAGTGGTCTAAAACACCTACTTAGAACAAGCTTAGCAAAGCATCAGGGACCGTGGTTCAATCCCCCAGCACCACATGCCAGCCAGCCCCGCCCCCTGGTGGGCTGAGCTGGCCACACACACCACACACTCTCTCTCTCTCTCTCTCTCTCTCTCTCTCTCTCTCTCAAATAAATAAATAAATAAATAAATAAAAAAAAAAGGGATTGCCCAGAACAAATATTCTAGGGTATTTACAAAATGTGTGTGTGTGTGTGTGTGTGTGTGTGTGTGTGTGTGTGTAAGAGACTGAGAGGGGTCAGGCAGGAAGAGAAAGAACAGTCTTTTGTTGAGACTGTTGCAAAGCATATAGGATCCTAAACCCTTAGGCAGTACAGCATGCCATGGCAGCCTTGCAGAAACTGCCCAAGGAAAGGAGAGGAGAGGAGAGGAGAAGAAGGGAAGGGATGGGAAAGGGTGAGGGGAAGGGGAATGGGAGGGGGAGGGGGAGAAAGAATAGGAGGGGGAGAGGAAGGAGAGGGGGAAGGGGAGGCAGAAGGGGAAGCCCAGAGCTGGTCCTAAAAATAAAATCTAAGCCAACTATCTGTGTAGTATTTAGTTGATTTCACCAGTATTATTCTAAAACTAAGCCAAATTCATGGCTATGATTCTTGTTCATACAAATAAAGGTATTCAAAGCCTTTTATTTTAAAAGGACAGGTTTATTGTAGCTCAAAGTTTGTAGAGGTTTCAGTTCATAGTGGGGGAAAGGAAAGGAGAAGGGAAAAGAAGGTGACAGAAAGTAATGTGGCAGGTATGGAAATTAAATGCATAAATGCAATGGCTGGATTTTGCTGGCTCAAGGAAATGTGCAATTCATCCTTGGGGGATGGGAGATTGTAAACTGCATTTTTAAAAGCTAAGTACTTCATATGCACAGGAACAGTAAACAGTCTTTTGTAGTTCTCTGGTTTTATCTACTTAGAAATGCCAGGTGAATCATAACCCCACTGAGAAAGAAATGGCTAAGAAAGGTCCTTCCATAGAGGGCTGAGATATGGGAGTCTGGAAAGTGGGGAGCACAAGGCAAGAGTGCAGTAGGTTCTTTCAGCCTTAGGAGCGGGCTCTTTTCACAGAACTCCCAAAAACAGCAGAGTATCTTCAATCACATATGGCTGTCTCTGAGGTATGCTGCCCATGATTGCTATAGTAGAGCTTGCCTGCAGGGAGAAGGACCATGGAATGAGGACTTCAGAAGGTCACCCACCTCTGGGAGTGAAATGTCACTTCCACCTTCCCGAAGTGTGCAGAAGAAGCTACAGTAATCATGATAATGGTTCAGGCCTAGGCTTCTCTTCCTTGTCTCCAGGATCCAGTTAAACCCTGGGAGGTCAGGACAATCCACTGTTTGTGTGTGTGGCAGGGAGGGGTGTCAATAATGATGGACATCAGATTCCTCACTAACAAGGACTCAAAATTAACTTAGTTTAAATGATAAAAATAAAAAAGTAATGTTTCCTTGAGCTCGTCTTATAATTCAGCCTAGTTACTTGTACATTAATTTTCTAATGCAAAACAGGAAAAAGCAGTACATGACATTTTGATACACTTATTCTGACAGGTATTTTTGCCCATCTGAAAGCAAACTATTGATCTTTTAAATTCTGCATAACAAATAATATGGTATGTGCAACAGACATCTTTTCCCTTTCCATGAACCTTCCTCCTTCCACAAACATCAGAGGACAGCATGAGGCTGGGGCCAAGGCTGACGGTCTAAATGTGACCTTTTATCTTTACGACAACACTGTCAAAATCACCAAAATCAAATAAGCCATTTTGGAAGAAAGCCCAGTTTTTAAGTGGCCCAGCTATGACCTCAGATAAATAAAACAGCAGAACATAGTTGACACTGAGTCCAGATGAAGGGAAAAAATTTCCTGCAGAAAAGGTTTGTAGGGCAAAGGGTGCATAGAGCTGGTCCTAAAAGTATTATCTAAGCCAACTACCTGTGTCGTATTTAGTCGGTTTCACCAATTTTATTCTAAAACTAAATAGAATTCATGGTTATGATTCTTGTTCATACAACTAAAGGTATTCACAGTCTTTTTTTTTTTTTTTAGGACAGGTTTTTCACAGCCCACAGTTTATAGACGTTTCAGTTCAGTCAGCTGGCTTCAAGGCAGGGTGGCAAGGCAAAGGGGCAGTGAAGTGGAGAAACAGGCCACAGTGGGCAGAAGGCAGCAAGCCTCAAAGCCATTACTTCAGTCTCCAAAGATTTCGTAAACTTTTTCATTAACCATCCCAGTATTTCATTAACTCTTTAATCTCTGTCTTATTCCTGATATTGTACTCTAATCTTGGTCTCCTTTTCATCTGTATGTATCAGAATACTTCCAATCTAATGACTTGAGTGTGGCATTCTGGCAATATTATTTACCACCACCTCATTTTTAATCACTAGCAAACTTGTCAGTAATGAGGTTCTGCTAGGCATGGTGGCACACACCTCTAATCTGAGCACTCGGGAGGCTGAGGTAGGAGGACTACCATGAGTTCAAAGCCAGCCTGAACTACATATCAAGACCCTATCTCAAAAGAAAAGGCAAAAAATTACTTTTTTAATGAAGTTTTTCTTTGCTAGATTAAAATAATCACAGGTATCACTGGAATTAGTAATTTATTAATCACTAGATCCATGAAATAATGTTTCTTATTCTATTTTATTCAAGTAAATGTTGGACTACTAAAAGTTTCTAATGTATCATTTTCAACAATTTTATATTTCAGGAATATGGTCTATAATTTTTTTTAATTTTCCATGAATATTTTTATGTCAAATAAGAATTCTTGAGGGAAACTGCATATAATCTATTACATCCCTATTAAGTTAGAATACCTACATATAGTTTTACCTTTTATTTTTTTTCACATCTTAAAGACATCCTTAACCCTACTTTGAATTCTTATTCACCATGATGCTTATATAAACTTTAAACAGATTATAGCATACATTTTTAAAAGGTTTGACCTGTTGCTTTTCCAAAGTACTGTAAGGACAAACCTGAAAGCCTAAAGTTATTCTAAATCCATTTAGTCATTTATTTATTTAAGAACTTTCTATTAATTCTATGAAGAATGAGTAAATAAAATAAAAAAGGTACAAAAAACATGAAAGGAAAAGAAACTGCTCAAAAATGAGAGAATAAGGGCCAGGGTAATGGCTCAGTAGAATAAGAGCTTGCCTGGCAAGTGCAAGGGCCTGAGTTCAATCCCCAGTTCTGGAAAAAAAAAATGAGAGAATAATTGGGATAGAAGAAAGGAGAGAAAAAGAAAAGAAAGAAAGAAAATTACATAATTTCTATTAATTTGTTTAAAGGAACAATTAAATTAGTGTTTATATTATTTACATGCCTATTTCTGATAATCTGAGCAACTACTTTGAAGATAACACTATTAACCACTGTTAATTTCCTATCATCTTGTTTTGAAATTCTGTATCATTATTGTTTATTATTGTCTTAAAAAACAAAACAAAAACTATATAGTGAATTTAAAAAATTTATTATAGTAAAAACATGTTGCTATTACATGCCCTAAAAAATGCTCCCTTTCACTTCAAACACATTTATCCCATCATTTTTGCCACTTTCTGAAGCCATTCTAGAACTTTTAAAATAATTCTTAAAAATTTTATTTATTTATTTATTGGATACAGGGTCTCACTATGCAGTTCAGACTCATGGTGATCCTCCTGTCTCAGCCTTGCCAGCGCGGAGTACAGGCGTATGCCACCATGCCCAGTTTTGGTCCAGCAGGGCACACCCAGGGTTCTGGAGCCGGCATGGCATGTGGTACCTGGAATCAAGCTCGAGTCCTTGCGCATGCCAGGCAGATGCTTAGGTCACGGAGCTCTCTACCTAGCCTGGGAGTACTTTCTGATATCTTTAGTTGCACTGTCATGGCTCCTCAATGGCCTTGAATTGATTCAAAACATTTATCTTTAATGGTCATTTTGATTCTGCAGAAGATCCAGAAGTTTGTAAAATACAGGGAATGTTCAAATTAAAACTGCAACACTTTTTTTGGTAAAAGACACATGGCCACAAAAAAAAAAAAAAAAAAAAAAAAAAGAAAGAAAGAAAGAATACATGGCCACAACGTACTCAGAAACTCAAAATACTCTGGTTGAACATACTTATTCCATCATTCTTGGCAACATGTGTTTCACTGTAATAAGTTCTTTGAAATTTAAAGATTCACGATATTTTTCTATTATACCTTGTGTGCTATGTCCCAGATGCTATAATGTTAAGCACTAGGTATACATACCAATAAATACAGCAGCATCCTTGCTTTTAAATAGCTTTCAGTCTGGAGCAAGCAAAGAGGCAATTGCTGACGGACATTGTAACATGACTATACAAGCAATGAGTTCCCAAAAGAGAAGCAGCTAAACAGATGTTTGCACAGAAAATGCCTTAGCAGGTGAGGCCTACAGGTAGAATGGCTTTTGTGGAAAAGCACATGCAAGAGGGCAGGAGGAGGGCATCAGAACAGGGGCAGGAGAAATTTTTCCAGATGGCCCAAAGGCCTTAAATCTTGATGCATAATAACTTCTTTCTGTTTATCTAATAGTTTTGGTTTGAAATATATCATTAGAATTTCATTACAAAGAACAATAGGAATAGTGATGACACATTAATATCTTCTTTATAAAACAAAACCCTCATATCACACAGAGTTTCCTTTAGGTTCCATTAAGATGTTTCTAACCATATATTAAATGGTCCCAAGTTGGGCTACTTTGAAACCATGTCTCCTGTCATTTGTAGTCTTTGCCTCTAACCTTCTATCAGTGTTTTTGTGTGGGAATCTCTCTACGTCTACCTTGGTTTAGGTGGATCCATACAAATAGCTAGACTCAGCTATTTATAAGGCTAATAGATTGAGAGATTTTAAAAATACTTTTAACCAACAGTTTAATTTTGAAAGGAAATTTGTCCTACTAATTTATCTGTGGACTGCCTTCTTACACGTCTTGTGAGTCTCTAAGTCAATGAGAGCTCATGATATGTCATCTAAAGTTAGAAAACCAGAAACAAATGGCAGTAGAAACATTTAAATGTCTAATTCCCTCTTGACCCTAGCACCTGTTCTATAAGCTCTTATGCCTGTATTCCTATATTCCTCTGCATGAAGTTTAGCTTGAAATAATATAGCACAAAAATACCAGAATAACAAGTTTCTATTTCATATAGCTTAAAAGTTAAAGTCACCCTATTGGCTTTATAACAGCATTGGTTTAGGTGAATCCATACAAATAGCTAGAATCAGTTTGGTGTTATGTGGTTCTAAGTCAATTCTAATTTGTTAATGGTCTGGCTCTATTCTCTCTCCTACTTGGAAGTCCTAACTCTACCCTACCAATAATCCCCCTAGCCTTAAGCATGCACATATTCAACCCAAATGCCTTTCAGATACCTAGAAATGTAATAAGAAGCATATGGAGGGAAAAAACTTCAGCAGTAGCTGAAGTGAGAAGCATATGTTTCTCAAAGGGGCTGCCAGAAAAAAAAAAAAAACCTGAAATCTAAAACTGGCACTCAACTGGCAGCTGTCTAAAAAAAATTTTAAGTACTTTGCAAAGTGTACTGAAAAAACAGATGTGGCAGGCATCATCAAATTCTGAGATTATTAAAGTTAAAGATAACAAAAGAAATATGTTAATGCTTATTTTTTCTATTACACATTTATTATCAAGCATTTTATTCTTCATAATAATTTATAGCTATCTTCATTACTTTTCTTGTTGTCGAGACAAAATACCCAACACCCAAAATTAAAGGAGGAAACGTTTATTTAGCCCACAGTTGTAGATATTTCAGTCCATAATTGGCTGGCTTCAAGGCAGCGTGGCTTGGCAGAGGGTCACTACAGATTAGAAGTAGTTCATGGAAAGTAGAAGACAGCAAAAGTAAGCAAGCAAGAGCCAGACAAACCTCTTCTTGTTACCTATATTGTATCCAAATACCATGATAAGGCAATTCTAAGCCAATCAGCGGTCTGATTTAATAATCACCACCCTTAATCGTAGCATGCACCATGAATCAATCAAACACTAGATTTAGCCACCTCTGGAAAAAACTCACCTATGACTGCATGAGGCTTTGGGGAGAAATCTAGACACAGCCATAAGAATCACAGTGTCTTAAACTTTACAATTTTTAAACTGTTTGCCAAGTGAATCACTACATAATACTACCAATCAACCTGCTATAATTACCACTTCTTCGTAAATTTCTATATGACATACTTTAATATGAGCAAACAATTCTCTGGCACAGATATTCACATTCTCACAGAAGGCCCTACGAGACAAAGAAATGAATTTCCAGAATTAGTAGGATTTTAAGCCTTGGTAGAGGAAAAAGAATGCCTTCAGAGAACTGACTCTTGTTATTTTTGCCCTTATGCAATTATTTTAACAGAAAGCAGCTCTGCATTTTCATAGAGTATGTAACCCTGAACAGAAAGACTTTAGTCAAGGAATGAGTTTTGTCCCTTTGATTAGCAGGTAGAGTTAAATGCTGTATGTGGAAGCCCTTTGTAGATGGGACACTAACACATATGAAGGATTATTTCCTAGCCTATAAGTGGTAGAAAGCCATGGATTTGCTCAAGAATGCAGATACCACCTTGCATAATACTTTTCCTGAACCAAAAGCCGAGTGAAAGGTTTAGACAGGATCATGAGGGTTTACAATCTCAGTATTCCAGGTGATCTCTAAATTCTCATTCAGCTTTATCAAAACAGCATGTCTTATGGCTTTGCATACACTATTATCAACATTTTGAAGTTTTCCCATGCCTTTTAAGTCCTAACACTCCTTTCTCATTACTGCTCCTGCTTGAACAAATATTAATTTTGAAATCTCAAAAGCCTTTTGTACCAGCCTTTCTGCTTTTTCTTCTAAGTGCAGAGATTCAACCTACTTTTATGGGTTCAAGACTCCTTCAACACTTGAAAAAGCAAAGAATTAGTAGTGGTATAGAAGCAATGCTAAATGGTCCATATGTTAGGAAATGGGAAGAAAGTTAATGTTCTTGAGTCCATTCTACATTGTACTTTTGGATTATTCTGCTGCAGTCAATATGAGTAACTGGTCCTCCTCTGAAATACCTTCCCCAATATGTGATAAGAATACCACTTTCTTGAAAGAACCATTGCTCTGTAAAGGTCCATGCACTTCCCCCTTCTCTAGGATTTATTTTTCTTGTACCATAGAAAATGCAGGAACCCAAAGATTAAAAAAAAAAAGGGGGGGGTTGAAACTAGTGAGAGGGATCCAGGGATGCTTCTTCAAGTCTAAGTCATAGACCAGAAGCATAAAAGGAATACCCATTCACAAGTGGCTGGGGCCAGCACTGAAATGGTTGAGGTCCACAGGCTGGAATTGCGGCTTCACAGGAGGATACAAGGTCTAAGTCCAGCAGCAATGAAGACTGTGCATTTGGAAAGATGATCTGCCCTGTATAGCTCTCTGCCAAACCTGTGCCCATACTAAAACGCTATGGTTGAAATTTGGGATCCTGTCTGGCCACCCCTCAAACTCTTCAACAGAGACATATAAATCTCTCATCACTGACAGTGATATACTCATACCAAGAACACACTCAACAGCATTAAACTTTCGTCAGATCTCTTACTTAGATTCTGCCAAACTGAACTGATAGAAAAGATGAAGCTATTAGTATCAAAACAGTACAGCTGTGGTAGGAAAATAAAATCCTAGTTGTCCACGAAGCTATGTGTTTTCCTGATACTAGAACAATCACATACAAAAACTAATTTTTCCTCATGATAGGTAACTAAATACTATATTATCCTGTTTGGTCATACATCTTCATCTTTAAACAGGTATCTTTTAAAAACATAATGTTGAAGGAGTTTATAGAAAACAACAGAGAGCCAGACAGGTAGCTCAGTGGATTAAAGCACCTGTTAAGGCAGATGCAGGGACCAGGGTTCAATCCTCAGTATGCTGTGCCTGCCTCTGAGGCATGCTGAGACAGCAATTGAGACTGGGCATGGTGGCGCACACCTGTAATCCCAGCGCTTGGAAGGCTAAAAACAGGAGGATCACTACAAGTCTGATTTGTGTAGTGAGACACTATAGACCCTGTACTAAATACATTTAAAAAATAAATAAGTAAGTTAAAAAAATAGAAAACAATAGTTCAAATTTCAGTTCCTGAAGCTCTGGGTTCCAGAAATGTTTAAGTCTCAAAAGAAATAACTCTTTAGTACATGCTAAAGCCTACACCTAAGGTACCAGTTTTAAAAAGTTATTTCATTTTTGTGAAAAAAAATGGAAGCAGAAAAACAAGAAATTCATAAGAGTTTATTTAGCACGTGTAGTTGTTAAGAAACCTTTAAAATATAAACACACAAAAATAAAAGTTAGAAAACAGTTGATTGCTTTTTTAAAAAAAGTAATGGAATTAAATTGAATATTGTTTCAATTTTGAAATTTTTAATTTTAATATAAGTAGACACTAATAAAGAAAATGTTAAAATAACTTTATAATTTTATAAAAAACACTTCATTAATGTGTAGATAGTTACACAAAATAATTTAAGAATAATAATGGTTAATATACTCTGCATTATGGTCTGCTGGAAGATAAAATAGGTAAAACTAATGAAGACATGGGTATAGGCAAGGACTTTCTGAACAGAATGTCAATGGCATAAGGCATAAAACTGAGAATCAAGAAATGGAACTATAACAAATTCAAAAGCTTTTGCACAACAAAGAAAACAACCAATAGAGCAAAGAATGGAGAAAAAAAAATTGTCAGCTATTCATCTGACAGAGGACTAATATCTAGAATATATAAAGATTTTTAAAAAATAGTCTGAAAAATAAAAGATCCAACAGAAAAAAATGGGCAAGTAAAATATTTTAATTTTAAATATATTCCAAGATTGAGCTGATCATTATTTCTGACAAGATTTGACACAACATGCCAAGATCTTCCACAACAAGGAATGAATTCTTTAGCTGCAGTGCCTTCCTTCCTCCCAGGATTATAGTATCAGCCAGGTCAGATTATCACCTCAGCAGAAGGGGCCACCCTCACAGTTCTAGAAACCTAGAATGACTCCTGCAAATGCTGAAGATTCTCAGACTAGCACAAAAAGAATTTAAAGTTTTGGTGTGGGTGTTTGTGTGTGCTAATTTATGTTAATATGTCAAATTGTTTAATATGTTGTGAACTATTTTAAAAGTTCAAGTGCTGACTTCTAAAAATTCTCCTTCCCTTTGACTTATATAACAACTGTAGTCTCGATTTTCCTCTCTTATTTGATTTTTTTGATTTCTCCTTCTTACCATTATTTATGGCCTTTTGTCCAACTTCTTAAATGGTTCTCTCTTGCAAGACATGGTGCCACATACCTATAATCCTAACACTCATGAATCTGAGGCAGGAAGACCTCGTTAAGTTTGAGGGAAGCCTGGACTCTGTAAGCAAGTTCAAAGCCAGTCTTAAATAAATAGGGAAACCCTATCTTAAAAAAAGAAAAAGAAAAATTTGGCTTTGGTCCTCTTTCCACTCTAAATTCCCTTCACAAGAGAGGGCACACTTTTTCTCATCAGTTTAATAGGTGCCTTTGGCCCACTGTGCAATGGCTATAAACTGCCAATTCCTTGGAAGTGCATGCATACTGTTCCTTGTATGGATCGCCCTAAGGGACCTTGGAGATGGCCATTTCCAATAGATGTTCACGTATCTAATCTCTGGTTGTGCCCTATTTAGGCTTCAGAAAAACAAGTGAGTGTGTTTGGAAACCACAGGCATGGTTTCAGGGCTCATAATGGCAAAGTTCTCACATTTATCCACAATAAGATGCATACAAGCATTGAGATCCTAAGCAGAGCCAAATTCAAGTACCCAAGTATCAGAAGCCACACATGTCAAAAAACATAGGGGTTTGACCAAGTTTAACATGATGAATTTGAAGGCATGGTGACTAAGAAGTAGCCCATCCCACATGACAGAGTCAACTACATTTCTAATTGTGGAGCCCAGACAAAGAGGCGGGCACTGCATTCATGAGGGTTTCCACAGTGCTGAGCCTTCCATCATCACATCCACCAATTGACCCTACTTCCTGACTATACAAAAGGTGCCTCCAGAAAGCTGGAACTCCATCCAGAGCCCAGACAACTCCTGGTTTCCAATCTATAATTTTCAGTGGTTCTAAATAGATACCTATATTAGACCAAAATTCTAACAATTCTAACTCTACAAGCCTAAAATTATTCTTTATAATTTTCTTCCAGAGCCATATCTTCCTTTTCTATTTCCTCTTAATAAATAGCATCATTTTCTAACAAGTACTCCAAACAAAAATGAAGTCACTCCTTTGGCCACCTTGTCTATTCATTATTTATGATGTCTCACACATTGTTGGCTCCATTTGATTGCCATGGAATGACTTTTACACAAATCCTCCTCTTTATGCAAACCGCCTTCATCTCTACCTCATGTTTGCCAACAGCTTCTCTGCACCATTCTGTTATGTCTCCCACTGATACCTTACTTTACCAATACTTATCTCCCTATTTCAAAAATAGTCCTTATAAACTATGTAGAAAACATAAAGCTCTTAGTAAAGCACTCAGGAACTTGAAGATCCAACCCAATGCCCTCTTATCAACCTAATCTACCAAATCTTTTGAAACACACTTTAATCTTGCCCTTGCTTAAACATGTAGATTCTGTTTTAAATGATTTTCCTCCTCACCTTCCTGACTGTATTCTTATTCATTTGTGCTTTGCTCATTCCATCTCTTATACCAAAATGAATTCCTCTTTCCTTAACCATATTTTACTCAGTATTCCAGATTTAGTTCAAACATAAGTCCCTCAGAGATCATTCACTGCACTCTCACTATTTATTGCCTATGTTCCCAAGAGAATCTGTATGGAACTATGTCCATGGTTCTAGTTAATTGCTTATGTATTAACTGCCCCACACAGACGTGAACTGTTTTACAGCAGGGGTTATATCTTGGTAATGACCATTTCCTACATCACTTATCTCTGTGTATTCACAATTAAAAAGACAGACAGACCTTCATTTATTTGGCAAATAAATTTCAACAACCTTCTGCTTCTGTGCTATGATTTCTATTACTAAACATACAATATCCATTTTAAAAAGGAAGTAGTGATAAACAGATTACATATAATCTCAACTCTCATTTGAATTTTTAAATCCAAATGTATGACTATAAAAAAGATTACAAGAAAAAAGAAAAAAAGATTAGTGAACATTCAACAAAAATTATTTGTGTGAACAACACTGCTTCCACTTCATACCATTCTGTATGTGATAGAAATTCCTTTTTTGTCATCCATTTTAAGATCAAACAACCACAGTAAAAGCTCTATTATGATTTTCATCATAATACAATGTAATATAAACATAATCTAACCTGTCAAAAAGAAGACAACTATATTTCTCAAAGAATTGATTACTACTACTATGGATTCATGTAAGTAGAAAGACTAGCAAAACTCAAAAAACTGTTCAATTTAGACATTTGGGTCAAACGGATTTCTACTAGTGTGACAAAATACCTAATGTGAGTAGCTTAAAAGAAAAAAGGGTTATTTTGACACACAATTTCAGAACTCAATCCATGGTTAGTTGGCTCCACTGTTTTTCAGCCTGTTGCAAGGAAGTACACAATGGCAGGGAGTGTGTGATGAAGAAAACTCATTTCATGGAAGCTAGGAAGTGAAATACAGGACAGAGTTGGGTCCCACTATCCCTTTCAAGGGAATGCCTCAAATTATCTAAATTTTTCCCACTAGGCCCCACTTCCTAAGGACCTACCATATCCTAACTACACCATTATCTGGTGACTAAGCATTCAAGATAGGAGGTTTGAGTGAACATTTCAAACCCAAACCTTGACAACAATGAGTACATGCAAATACATTCATATTTATCACAGGCAATACAAAGAAAGAAAATTCTTTCTTTGCTGAATATTCTCCTTTTCCCATTCAGAATCATTCTATACCTCTGTACTCTCTGCTGGGTTAGGCTTTGAGATCCTGACATGCACAGCCTGCACCAAGTTTCCTTGCCTTCTGGCTTCTCACTAGGTTTGGCAATGGGAGGCAAGAGATCAGAGGGTGAGCAGACACTAAAATTGGTATGTTCATCTCCTTGGAGCTTCTCTGCCAAGTCACGTGCAGCAGCTGGGTCTCTGCACAGGTTAAGCAGTCCCTATCTCCTATTTTCAGTTCTTGATAGTTTCCAGTAGCTTCATTCTTTCCTTTTTTGACTTTTAGGCTTGGGCTTGGTCATAGGCCAGGGTGCTTCACTGTCCCTATTTTATTGTTTTGCACTATGCCAAACCTTTGTAAGTAGTCATTTATTATAGTGACAATGACTGAAAAGCAATTTAACAAGATAGTTTATGATGAAGAAAATGTGATCAAATAAATGTAACACACTCATGGGCAAGATGGAAAACACTATAATGCCATGTAACAGAAATGATGTATACAACAACATAAACTTGAGAGAAAAAATACATGCAGATAAGTTTTCTTTGATTAATAACAAATTATAAATTTCTTTAATTAATAACAAACTATTAATAGATTGTTCATATATAGATTGCTTATTTTAAGTTTTTAATGTGTTGCCATAACTAAGTTAAAAAATTTAGACAGCTTCAATAAACAGAAGTTAAAGAAAATTAACTAGACTGAAATTAATATTGATGAAACATCAGCATTTGTGGAGTTATAGCAGCAGGGAAAGAGCCTCTCCAAGATATGCTGTCCAGATGTAGGAATATAGCAATATGAGAAAGAGAAGCAGGGAACTGAGTCCCTGGGACCCAGGAAGAAACTGAAGTGAGAACTGAAGCCCACAGGGAGAGCAAAGGAAAAACCTTCAAGGAAGAACGAGGCAGGTGACACTTTCTCCTTGAGCCTGAACTCATTGTGTGAGAGGGGTGGCTTGAAACTGCAGAGGCCTCCAGAGCAGAGCACAAGTGGAACAGGGTGGTAGACACAGCAGACTGCGGTGGGTGCTAAGTTGTACCAGACTAACATCCTGCAAGAGAGGGTAACTGGCCAGGAGCATCCTGGAGAGGAGCCAACTGGGCTCCGATAGCAGAGCAGCTGCTGGCTCCACTTAGTGGTTCCCAGTTCTGTGGTCAAGGAGCCAAGTTCCAGCCAGTAGGGAGCTGAGCACAAGTCAACAGGTGGGACACAGACTGTTGCAGGCTGAACAGGTCTGATTCCAGCCTCAAAGACAGAAACCAGCCTGAATTTCAGTGGATCTAATGATGCTGGACTAATAGGACTATATACTACCCTCCATGAAGCTACAGCTGGCTCTCCTGGATTCATCAACTCAGGTCTGGACTCTTGTCTGCTCACATTGTCTACCAGTGATAGCAGAAGCACACATTGCAGTGCAATCTTTTTTTTTTTTTTTTCATTTTCCTATTTTTTTCCTGTCTTTTCCTGTTGTTCTTTTTTTATTGTTCTTGTTTTTACATGAGTGTGAACAAAGTGACTAGGTTTTTCTTCTGTTGTTACTGTTGTTGCTCTGTTCTATTCTTATTTTTATTTCTTCCCTCTCTCTTCCCCACCTGTCTGCCTCACCAATTTCTCAAACACTGCATGATCTTCCTTTGTCCTCCAGACTTACTTTTAATCTCCTCCTCTTTTTCTATTTCTCTCCATAACACCTTTTAAGTTTTTTCCCCTAAGTATAAAATCACCATATTGAGGGCTTATTTATGGCATATAATTTTCTGGTTCATTTTAGATTTTGTTGTATAACAATAAATCTAGTTCATATGGCTAAAGGTGGTAAATTAATAGTTACCTCAGTTTGTCATTTTCTAAGCTGTTTTTTGCTGATTGTACCAATTTGGGCAAAGTGACATAATTGTTCTAACCATGTTTCTTCCTGGTAAACCAAAATTGAAATTGCCCATGGGTCATAAAACAAATTCTACAAACCAGTGCCAAAGAACCAGGGGCTGGACCAACTAGGCAGCAATTTTTCATCCCCAATGAATTGAAAGGGTAGGACCTTGCAATAGACTCAAAGCCCCAAAGTAAGCTACACCCAGAAGATATCTCAAAGTAGTAATCATTTCCCATGGATTATAAATACTACCAATAAAGCTACTGGCCACAGAGAATTTACAAATATCATTCCAAGAATTAAACTAAAAAAATAGAAAATGAGAAAATAGTTAAACAAGATACAACTTCAGGCTTCCAGATCACCAAAGGCAAACCTAGAGGCAATAAGGTGGAAAAATCTGAAAGCCACCTACCTACCTGGACACTCTGAAGTGGTCACAGCAGAAATAACAAAGTAGATTAACAATGTTCTAGGAAAAAAAAATCAGCATTTATTTTTTGCTGCATACCAAATGAATAAGTTGGATCATATAAAAAAAAAAAATCGCATACTTTTCAACACCAAAGTCACACCCTGCATGGCAAGAGGCTCACAAGAGAGGTGCACAGCAACTGAGATGACTGAGGAACAGCAGGTTCGTATCTCACATCTCAAGCTTGCTCCAGGAATAGCATAGGGAATCACTCAAATCATGAAAGATGTTCTTCCTCCACCATTTCCTCTCTATCTCTTCTCCTTTCCACTCCCATAATAAAATGTGCAGATGGTAATAAGCAACTGAAATTAAACACTGTGGGAAAGATAAGTTGTAGTTATACCCTGACACAGGGGCCATAGTCACACTCTTGCCTGTTTCTCTTCCATGCTGAAATTATTTTCTTTTATTTTTTATTTTTTGCGGAACTGGGGATTGAACTCAGGCCCTTGCACTTGCCAGGCAAGTGCTTATTCTACTGAGCTATCTTCCCAGCCCCTCCATGCTGAAATCATAAAAAATATTCACATCTCATGAAGGACAGACATAATAAAAGGAATGAAAACCTTGCCCTAAAAGTAAAGAGAATATACTGTAGAAAAGATCTACTCTGTTCTAGTTGGTGAATATGAGTACATTCCATAAAGATTTTAGGCCTCGGCTTTCTCATTTTAAAAATAAAACTGTGTTATTCTACATTGCAGTTTGTCTAAGGCAATTTTCAGCTCTGGATTGTCTCAATTTCTATCTACATCATGATTTTAAATGTTTTTTTTCCCTACTACTACAAATAATATCTTATGAAGTACTATAGCTTGGCCTCTTAAGCCTCGTCAACCTGAGTTCAAATTCCAGAGTTGTCATTTTCTCACTGTGACAATGTGCAAGCTGCTAACTTTCTCTGCTCTTTTCCCACCTGAAATAAAAATATTAATATATTTTGTGCAATAGGACTGTTACTATATCTAGGACATTGTAAACTCTAAATGAATGCTATTATTGATGACAATGATGTTACTGCAATAAAATTTCATTAATTACCTGGTTTGAGTCAAATCCCAGGCCTTACCCACAAAACAAAAGGATAGGAAGCAAATAATTCCTAGGATATCAAACAAACACCACTGCTTCCTTATGTCCTTGCACAAATTCATGAAATGTTCTACATCATATTCTATCTACAATATCATTCCTATTCTGGGCTTCATAGTCTAGGACAGATTATCAGGAGTGTTCTATGCTTACATAGAAATAGAAAACCTATTTAAAACTAAAATTATTTGCTTATACGATAAAAAGTCAAGAAAGGCTAGCCTAGATCCCGCTACAAAAATCTCACTCCTAATCCAATTTTTAAAAAAATAAAGTTATAAGGTAGATTTAAAGGTAAAGGAACAAGGAATAGAGAACAAAAACTCTAGAATTTTTTTTTTTTATTAGAAAAAGGTTAAGGACCAGAATTCATATGCCAAATAAGAGGGTTAATTAAAAATAAATATTTGAAGAGGTATTATAAGAAAAAAAATAATTAGTATATTTCTTTTGGTTAACTTATATCTTTCAAAGTATAATTCATCCCAAAATATATAACCACTTAAAATTTAAAAAATGTAACAGTAAAATTGGAATGAGTGATGGTGTTGTTGAAACCTGTTTTTCTAATGGATACTAACTCAAGAAAATCTGGTTCATACATAATATATATTATGTGTGCATTTTGTGCAAGAAAATGAATGTACCTCACTGCTCAACTGCTTTAGCCAATGAGATTTCTATTCACTTCAACTCACAGAACACTAAAGCCTCTACTGTCCCATCTTATTTCCTCTAAGTAACATGTATTTTAATATATTTTATCCATATAATGCACTTTTCTAAATCTCAACCTTGATTTGTTGATCAACTTTCAGCTTACCACAACCACTAGAAGATAAAACATAATTTCTGTTATGGTTTGTATCTAGCTGTCACCCCAAAGCCTCATGTAGTCATGGCATGGACTTCTGGAGGCTGTGATTAATTCACGATGCAATGCTGAGATTATGCATGTGATTGTTACACCCAACCTGGGGCAAACAGCCTGTATGCTGCGTAAGGATGGGAGGAGGCTTGCTCTTTGCCTCTGCTGCTGCTGTGGTTGCCACTGCTCCTGCCTTTTTGCTGCTTTCCGCCACCATGAACAGCTGCTCTCGGCCATGTGCCACTCTGCCTTGGAGCCAGCAGAGTGTGGACTGAAAGTTCCACAAACTGTGAGCTAAATAAGCCTTTTCTTCTTGATTCAGGTGTTAAGTATCTTGTCCCAGCAATGAGAGAAAAGTAACCAAGACAATTTCAAAAGAAAATAAAGATAAAAATCTAAGCACTTATCTTGATTTATCTTCTTTCTGCAAGTTAGAGAGGCCTCAGTTAAAAAGTAACTAACAGGGTCCTTGGTTGCCTAGATTCATTTCAAGGCTCCTAAAAGTTCTGCCAATTTAGAGTACTAGAGCTAGTATTAAACTAACAATACAAACAAAAAAACAACAAACATCAATTAATTTTTTAATAACTAGAAGAAAAAGTGAACAAAATGTCAACAAAAATTTTCCATAATTCTCTAACAACAGAAAAATCTGAGCATGTATTGGTCCTGAGGATAGAGTTCTGAACACAGAACTTTAAGACCTGACTCTATTTCTGACAAAGCCTCCATAGGAGTAAAATGTATGTTTAAGCAACAGTCTTAGAACATGAATATTCATTTAAGTTCCCTATGTGTCAGATTATTTTGCAATCTTACTCGGAGGTCACAAAGATCACAGAACAAGTTTATTAGAAAGATGTTCAATCAGAATACACATTCTTCTCAGCTGCACAAGGGACTTTCTCCAAAACAGACCATATACTAGCTCACATAACAAAGGTTCCAAACACATTCACTGGGAGAAAGATCACCTCTTTAATAAATGACATTGGAAAAACAGGCTTTTCACATGCTAAAGATTAAAACTAAACCCATACCTTTTACCATGCACTACAATAAAATCAAAATGGATCCAAGATCTAATATTAAATACAGAAACAATATTAATACAGAAACATTAAATCTACTGGAATACAGAACAGGTAGAACTCTTGAAGGCATTGCTGTAGGCAAAGACTTTATAAACAAAAACCCAGATCACATAGGAACTACCCATAAAGAATGAACCACCAGGATTTTATCATATTAAAAAGCTTTTGCACAGGAAAAGAAACCACAAACAGAGTGAAAAGACAACACACAGTGTGGGACAAAATGTTTGCCAGGTGTTCCTGAGATAAAGAACTAATAGCTACAATATATAAAGAATTAAAAAAAAAAAAATCAGACCGCCACCCATTTGAAGACTCGATCCAGAAATAGGCATCTGAAATGAATAGATACTTCTCAGATCAAAAAGTAGAAACTAAACATAAATATATGAAAAAATATTCAGCAGCATTGGGCATTCAAGAGATGCGAGCTAAAACAACACTGAGATTCCATCTCACTTCAGAAAGGATAGCTATTATCAGGAAATGAACCAATAACAAATGCTGCAAGGGGTATGGGGAAAAAAGAATACTTCTCCATTGTTGGTGGAAGTGTAGACTGGTGTAACCACTTTGGAAATCAGTGTAGAGACTCCTCAAAACCTAAAACTAAAATTCCCATTGAACTCATCTATTGCTTTTCTTGGTACCTTCCTGAACTAATTAAAAGCATTATATCACAGAATTAGATACACATCCACGTTTATAGTAGCACAGTTTGTAATAGCTAAATCTTGGAAACAAATCAAATGCCCATCAAATAGGAAATGGAAAAAAGTTTTTTTTGTTGTTTTTTTTTTTTTGTTTTTTTTTTATGCAGGGGAGTACTACTCAGCAAAAACTGGTTACATTAAAATTTTTGGTGTTTTTCTTCCAGTCTTTTTTTAATGAAATAAAGATTATACTAGGTAACACTTTATATTCATTTTTCCCCTAGGTAGCAAATTAGAATATCAAATATTCTATTAAAGTTACTTAACAGCTTCATAATATTTTAATATGGTTGAGACATAATTTAACAGTACAAAACCAGGTACTGATGCACACCTGCAATCCTA
>NW_004524691.1:7659321-7661892 GCF_000260255.1 Octodon degus | reverse complement strand
GGTACCAGCATTCAACCTACAGTTTGAATGGAGCCTTAGCCTCAGTCAACATGGGAAAATTATTTTACCTATGCATTGTTTCTTTCTTTGAATTTAATTTTATTAATACACATTTATAGTACATAATGATTATATTTATGGTGAGGATTTGGTACATGTACATGACATATTACTTTTTCTTCATCATCTCCTTCCTCTCCCTTTTCCCCTTCTATCTCTTGATCCCCTTGCCTTATACAAGAGATGTCTCCCTGTTTTCTATAATCTTTTATTTTGTCCTATAATTTATATTTGGGGCCTCTCATATAAAAGAAATCATGAAATATTTAATGACTCAAGTTTATCTTTATGGCAGAATAGAGTACTCCATTGTGTATAAACACCATGTTTTCTTTATCCATTTATCTGTTGATACAGGCTGCTTCTAAGATTTTGCTTTTATGCATTGCTTGTGAAGAGGGTCTTAACAATGCCTGTTCAGAACAATACAACTGCCTAATCCACTATCATCACGGTAAAAGTTCATTCCCGCATTGCTATCAACCAATACTTATCCAGAGTAGCATCATTCAAGCTAATTTTTCCCTTTTCTGAAATGAAAGGCAAAGATGGAAATAAGCTTTTTTTTTTTCCTCATTAAACTTTGTCTTAATGGGTCTCAAAATTTTGTGACAGATTTTTGGTCAAGTTGTTTCCATTAAAAAGTATTGATTTTAAAAACTAATATTTTAAAAACTTCCACACACACAAAAAAAAATAGTCCACAAAACATTCTCCTTTCATTCTGCAGGTTTTACAATGTATTGTTATCATTAACCAGGCTCTCACTATTAAGTTTAAATGGCCAGTTGGGAGAAACAGTTCTGAGACCAGTCTTCCACCACTGATAAAGACTGGGGGGCAGGTGGCAGGGATAATATTCATTTAGCCTTCTGAGCTTTCTGGGTAGACTTGGTGACCTTGCCAGCTCCAGCAGCCTTCTTGTCCACAGTTTTGATGACACCCACAGCAACTGTCTGTCTCATATCACGAACAGTGAAATGACCCAGAGGTGGGTAGTCAGAGAAGCTCTCAACACACATGGGCTTGTCTGGAACCATGTCAACAATGGCAGCATCACCAGATTTCAAAAACTTGGGTCCATCTTCCTGCTTCTTACCAGACCAGCAATCAATCTTTTCTTTTAGCTCAGCAAATGTGCAAGCAATGTGAGCTGTATGACAATCCAGGACAGGGGCATAGCCAGCACTGATCTGGCCCAGACGATTCAGGATAATCACCTGAGCAGTGAAACCAGTTGCTTCCACTAGTGGGTCTTTTTGCTGGCACTGGCCACACTGCCACGCTGCACATCTTTGACAAGCACGTTCTTGATGTTGAAGCCCACATTGTCCCCAGGAAGAGCTTCACTCAAAGCTTCATGGTGCATTTCAACAGACTTGACATCAGTTGTGACATTGACCAGAGCAAAGGTGACCACCATGCCAGGTTTGAGACCACCAGTCTCCACTTGGCCCACAGGGATAAAGCCAATACCACCGATTCTGTAGACATCCTGGAGGGCAGCCACAAAGGCTTGTCAGTGGGGCAGGTGGGTAGGAGGATACAATCCAAAGCTTCAAGTAGTGTGGTTCCACTAGCATTGCCATCTTTATGAGTGACCTTCCATCCTTTGAACCAAGGTATGTTAGCACTTGGCTCCAGCATGTTGTCACCATTCCAACCAGAAATTGACACAAAAGCTATGGTGTCAGGGTTGCAGCCAATTTTCTTAATGTAGGTGCTGACTTCCTTAATAATTTCCTCATATCTCTTCTGGCTGTAGGGTGGCTCTGTGGAATTCATTTTGTTAACTCCAATAATTAGTTGTTTCATACCCAGTGTGTAAGCCAGAAGGGTATGCTCACGGATCTGCCCGTTCTTGGAGATACCAGCTTCGAATTCACCAACACCAGCAGCAACAATCAGGACAGCACAGTCAGCCTGAGATGTGCCTGTAATTACGCTTTTGATGAAGTCTCTGTGTCCAGGGCCATCAACGATGGTCACATAATACTTGCTGGTCTCAGATTTCCACAGGGAGATGTCAATGGTGATACCACATTTACACTTGGCTTTCAGCTTGTCCAACACCCAGGCGTATTTGAAGGAACTCTTCCCCATCTCAGCAGCCTCCTCAAATTTTTCAATGGTTCTTTTGTCGATGCCACTGCATTTGTAGATCAGATGACCGCTGGTGGTAGACTTGCTGGAGTCCACATGTCTGATGACGATGATATTAATGTGAGTCTTTTCCTTTCCCATGTTGGCTTGGATTTAGTGATGGCTTGCTTTCACTACACCTGTGCTCTCACAGCAAACCCATTGTGAAAAAGCGAAATAAGCTTCTGATTAGAAGGGTAAGTGGAAATGGGCATCTGAGATGAACACACACTTCTCAGAGGAAGAAATTAAAGAAGCAAATAAATATATGAAAAAATGCTCCACATCACTAGCCATTCGTGAAATGCAAATTAAAACAACATTGAGATATCATCTCATCCCAGAAAGAATGGCTATCATAAAGAAATC